>NC_134406.1:45399615-45684615 GCF_038048845.1 Mixophyes fleayi | reverse complement strand
GATAGGTAGGATGAGAACCAGGATAGGACAGTGCCTTCAAGACCTAGGGATTGTAGCGTTTGTATGAGGAGAGAGTGGTCAACAGTGTCAAATGCAGCAGAGAGATCCAGGAGAATTAGAAGAGAGTAATGGTTATTATTTTTTGCTGTGATCAAATCATTGACAACCTTGGTCAGCGCAGTCTCTGTGGAGTGTTGAGAGCGAAAGCCTGACTGAAGAGGATCCAACAGGTTGTTTGCTGTAAGAAAGTGTGTGAGGCGAGTGTAGGCAATTCTCTCGAGAAGCTTGGAGGGGCATGGGAGATGGGGCGGTAATTTACGAGAGATTTAGGGTCAGAATTCAGTTTTTTTAAAATGGGAGTAATCACTGCATGCTTGAATAGTGATGGAAAAATACCAGTAGAAAGAGAGAGAGTACAGATTTTAGTTAGAGGGGGAATGGCCAGAAGGCAGGATGGATTTTGCTGCCAGAGGTCCGCAGGTTGCGGCCCTTAGGTTAGCCCACTGGTGTGATAGGTGACAGATGGTTTGTAAGGAGAATAAACTCTGCAGAGGTAGTGTAGTACAGCACAGAGGAGCAGGATCAGCGAAATAAACACACATACAGACAAATCCAAGCTGTATACAGTGGGAACTCCAGGTCGGATACACTGAGGACACATAACACTCAGGAGAGTCGCCGGGTCGGATAAACAGGGGAACAGACAGCAGTGTAGTCAATAAGGATAGCCAGGCAGATACACAGGGGAACAGGCAGCAGAGTAGTCAATAAGGATAGCCAGGTCAGATACACAGGGGAACAGGCAGCAGAGTAGTCAATAAGGATAGCCAGGCAGATACACAGGGGAACAGGCAGCAGAGTAGTCAATAAGGATAGCCAGGTCAGATACACAGGGGAACAGGCAGCAGAGTAGTCAATAAGGATAGCCAGGTCTGATACACGGGTACACAGACAGCAGCGGATCCAGAAACAGAGGTTAAACAGGCCAAAGGTCATACACAGGGAAACACCAGAAACAGCAAAGGATACTCAGGGAGAGCCAGACACAAAGTAGTAACTTGTTGCTCTGACAAGACTGCAGTGTCCAGGTGAGCTTTATATAGTCTGTAGATTGTATATGCCGCCTCCCAGCCACGATCATTTGACTGTCCAACCAGGAAGTGCTGAGCTGTACACAGAGGCAGGGAAATCAGCAGCACAGGAGCAAGTAACTTTGTGACACTTACAAAAATGCTTTTTTCTTTTTTTTTTTATTATCCCCTGCACTACCTACAAACTCACCTCCATCACTTTAACTCCTCAGCTATCGAACTCAGCCATTTAACCTCAAACACCTTTTTAATACAATTAAATCTCTTCTCAGTCTCAAACCAACCCTTCTGATTACTGTCAATGCCCAAGATCTTAATTCCTACTTCAAGAAAAAGATTGATAATATCCAACATGAAATAGTAGCCACTTCCCCAACTAACAACCCGTCCAATTCCTTCACACGCAACTTCTCTTCATTTGATCCCACAAATTAAGATGAAGTATCTACTCTCTTCTTCTCTTCCTACTCTACCTATTCACCTGTTTCTATACCCTCACAAATCAGTCATTCCCTGTTTCCTGTGCTCATTCCAGCCTTCATTAATCTATGTCATTTTTCTCTCTCCACTTGTATCTTTCCATAATTATTCAAGCATGCAGTGAATATTCATATCCTGAAAAAAACAAATTCTGACCTAATTCTCTTGCAGATATCAGTCCATCTTTTAACTCCCATACCCTTCCAAGCTCTGTGAGAGGCTTGTCTACAGTCATGATCAAAAGTTTTGAGAAATATTATTTTTCATAAAGTCTGCTGCCTCAATTTTTATAATGGCAATTTGCATATACTCCAGAATGCCATGAAGAGTGATCAGATGAATTGCAATTAATTTCAAAGTCCCTTTTTGCATGACAATGAACTTTATCCCAAAAACAATATTTCCACTGCATTTCAGCCCACAGAAGGACCAGCTGACATCAGGTTAGTGATTCTCTCATTAACACAGGTGAAAGTTTTGAAGAGGACAAGGCTTGAGATCACTCTGTCATGCTGATTGAGTTAGATTAACAGACTGGAAGTTTTAAAAGGAGGGTGGTGCTTGAAATCATTGTTCTTCCTCTGTTAACCATGTTTATCTGCAAAGAAACACGTGCAGACATCATTGCTTTGCACAAAAAGGGCTTCACAGGCAAGGATATTGCTGATAGTAACATTGCATCTAAATCAACCATTTATCGGATCATCAAGGGAGAGAAGCTCAATAGTTGTGAAGAAGAACTTGCTCAGAAATGGCAGAAGATAAGTGTGAGTGCATCTGAATGCACAGTGAGGCAAAGACTTTTGGAGGATGGCCTGGTGTCAAGAAGGACAGCAAAGAAGCCACTTCTCTCCAGGAAAAACATCAGGGACAGACTGATATTCTACAAACGGTACAGGGATTGGACTGCTGAGGACTGGGGTAAAGTTATTTTCTCTGATGAATCCCCTTTCAGATTGTTTGGGGCATCTGGAAAAACGCTTGTCCGGAGAAGGAAAGGTGAGCGCTACCATCAGTCCTGTGTCATGTCAACAGTAAAGCATCTTAAGACCATTCATGTGTGGGGTTCCTTCTCAGCCAAAGGAGTGGGCTCACTCACAATTTTGCCTAAGAAAAGAGCAATGAGTAAAGAATGTTACCAAAACATCTTCGAAGAGCAACTTCTCCCAACCATCCAAGAACAGTTTGGTGATGAACAATGCCTTTTAGAGCATGATGGAGCACCTTGCCATAAGGCAAAAGTGATAACTAAGTGGCTCGGGGATCAAAACATCAAAATTTTGGGTCCATGGCTAGGAATCTCCCCAGACCTTAATCCCATTGAGAACTTGTGATCAATCCTCAAGAGGCGGGTGGAAAAAAAAAAAACCATAAATTCTGACAAAGTCAAGCATTCATTATCTATACCTCTTCTCTTAGGAACCTAATAAGCTCCTTTGGATATCAGTATCATCTCTATGTGTATGATACCTACATTTCTCTATCCTCTCCGGATCTCTCACCAACTGTGTTGGGACACGTTAATGAATGTCTTTCTGCCATTTCATCTTCCCACCTTAGGCAGGGAGCTCATGTTCGCTGCCTAGGTGTCGTTCCTTAACTTAGAACTGTTGTTTGTTTTCCACATTCAATCCGTATCCAAATCCTGTTATATTCATTTAAGAAACAGTTCCAGAATACCCATGTGTCTCACGAAATACTCTACAAAAACTCTAATTCATGCCCTTACCTCTGCTTCGGCTATTGCAATTATTTGTCTACCCTAACTAGACTATCACCTCTGCAATCTATTTTGAATGCAACCACACTAAAGTCATTTTCCTCGTATAACTTTTTTCTATTGCTGCTCTGCTGTCATAGTTCCTACATGTTTAATTCAATATAAAACACTTCTACTAACATACAAGGCCAAGAACAAAACTTCACCAACATGTATCTCTTCACTTATTATTATTATTATTATTGTAGATTTGTAAGACGCCACAGTGCTCCGCAGCAACGTACAGTAGGGATAACAGGACATACATAAAATAGGAACATACAAGGTAGACAAAATAAACGCAGACATGAAAACAAAGGGTATGAAGGGCCCTGCTCATTAGAGAGCTTACATTCTAAGTGAAAGAGGGCATAGCTAAAACAAGAGGGGTGAGTGTGGCTCAGAGTGGAGATTGGGACAGTTGTGAGGGTGCATTAGTGTGAATAGTGCTATTAGGGATAAGGTCAGCTCTAAAAAAGAGATGTTTTTAAGGCTGTGGGAAAGTCTGATTGAGCATGGTAAGGAGTTCCATAAGTGGGGAAAAGTCTTGTAGGCGAGGTGGCTACCAGATGTGGTTTCAAAATAGCTCCCAACTCAACTTCTCTGCTCTAGATCTGCCCAACCAATTTCATTACCAGCTCCCATTCACGGTTGCAGGACTTTTTTTCTGGCAGCACCCATTCTGTGGAATTTCCTCCCTTGTACAACCATCCTCCAAATCTTCAAGCGTTCCCTGAAAACTCACCTCGTTATGCAAGCTTATCAAATTCTGGGACTATCCTATTAACCCCCTCTAGGCTATTCTACCCAATTATCATACCTGTACACAGTTCACTCAAACTTTCATTTATTCTCTTTCTATTCTCAAATAACCCTCTGACCCCAAACCAACATTGCTGTGTGACTTGATCACACAAAGCCCCACAAAGCTTTACCTATTGCAATCTGTCTGAACATATATGCCAGTGGATTCCAAACTTTTTCAGTTCAAGGCACTCTTAGGGTCTCCAAAAATTTTCAAGGCACCCCTAAGCCAAAACAATTACCAAGTAGTCCCCCACCTTGCTTACCACTAGCCCTGGTCAAAGCACCCCTGTGAGATCTCCAAGACACCCCAGGGAGCCTAGTCGCACAGTTTGGGAACCACTGATATATGCAATATGTGTCCCTTAACCTCATCTATCTAACTCCTATTAATACCCAGTACTGTGTTTGCTCCCAGTTGTAAAGTGATGGGGAATATGCTGGTGCTATACAAATAATTGTTACCAATAAATAAACGTGACAAAATCTGAAACCAATCTGGTTTTCTGGACTTTTATTTGCATCCATCTATTCACACTAGTACCTGGAAAGGTTCTGAAAATTAGTGTATTACGTCTTGTAAACATCTGCATGTCATTGTGCTCCATCTAGTGGACAAAACAGAATTCTGAGTCTGTAAATATTCAAGATATATATAGCTACCTGAGAAGTTATTGGGGAATCATTACAGCTCAAACCCACTGATTGTAATAGTTCCCAGTAGTGTTCCTTAGCTTTATCTATGCTAATGTGAATTACTATAGGGTTCTTTCTATGACCACCTATATTCAGGCTTAGCTCAAACTGATACCTTCTAACATTCAAAGTTCTAGAAGCCAGGCCCTTAAGCAACCAGCTTGTGGATGGAGTAACCAAGTAAATACAGAACCTGTAAATTAAATTAAATGCCCAAATGCAAAACACCCAAAGTATTATAGTTTCCAACAAACTAATATTAAGCTCCTAAAAAATGAATGTAAATCCCTCATATTAATCCTAATTAGCACAAAAAAATATAACCAACTGACATAATAACTGGATGTCTGGCCTGTAAAGTAATCTGATGAAAATCAAGCTCACACCAGCATACTATTTACAGCAAGCCAGGTATATTACCCAGTCCTTACAATCAACAAGAGCACATAAATATTTTAAAATGTCCTTGTTGTCTTAAAAAGTTAACAGCAATCTATAGATATCTAAACTGTTCCTTCAGAATATTTGACACAATTCACATTTGGGCACTGAATTTAACACAGTTCTCTGGTGGAAATTGGCTTTAAGTGTTCACACTGCAATCACAGCCCTCTCCCTTATTGTAATTCGACCATATCACAACACAGAGTTAATTTGACATTAATACCCCTTTGTTTATACACTATAAATTCCTCAAAATGCAGAATTTACAAATGCAGTGTGGAATGGATTCAGCAGAATGGCAAATCAAACGTAGAACTGGAAGATTGTATCACCAGAACTTCACACTTTTGTGAAACACTCTGTTCCGTTGTGACATTTGTTTTGTGCAGAATGTGGTTCCTGAGCCCAAAAATAAATGTCCCAGAAACAAATATATACATTTTAATTCAAAGGGTCCTTGCTTGGATGAGGTAAAGTGAATACAGGTGCACTAATCCTCAGAGTGGGAGTAAGTGACAAGTAAGAGAGTACGGATACAGGTGCACTAATCCTCAGAGTGGGAGTAAGTGACGAGTAAGAGAATACGGATAGAGGTGCACTAATCTTCAGAGTGGGAGTAAGTGACGAGTAAGAGAGTATAAAGTGGGCAGAGAATAGTTGGAGAATAGTGCAGTTTGGTGCATTCTGCATGAGTGTGTGACACCCAGAGTCACTGGGATGTCTCAGTCTTGTTGAGCTGTGGGGGGGGGACAAAGACAATTTTGTATATTTTATTTTCTTAGTAGATGTACTTTGTGGTTGGGTACTTGTAGCTGAATATTGAAATAATAACTAGTAGCAACATGAGGAAAGGCTAACAACCATTTTGATAAGACATCTATCAAAGTCTGATAGGACAGTTCGCAAGTGGTTAAGCACAACAAATATATTTAAATAACTGAAATGAATCTAAAACACTGCTGTTTAATTAATTAATTAATGTTACTAATTATAATTATTCTTTCTCTTTTTGGATGAATATTAACTACCACTATCGTCTCTTAAGGAATCAGCACTTACCTTCCACTCCTGGGGGTAAATGTATCAAGTAGCGGATTCTGCAAGTCGCAGATATTCTTCGACGTTGCAGAGGAAATTTAAAAAGGCAATCGCTTTCAAGGCAAAACTTACCTTGAAAACAATTGTCGTTTTAAATTTCCTCTGCAAAGTCGACGGTATTCGGCGACTTGTAGAATCCACTACTTAATACATTTACCATCTAAAGTATTACTCTTTTCCAGTGAGGTGATTTCTATAGCATCACACAAATCTGAACATAAAATGAATATAGACATTTTGATCTGTCATTTGTAGTGGTCATAATTGCTACTGGGCCCCAAGGGAACCAGAAAACCAGATTCTCCATTTCCTGCTTGTTTGGCAGTGGAGGTGTTGGATATAAATTGTGGCTGCTCTATTATCGCACATCGCATCACCGTACCTGAACCTTGTTCCAAGACCTTCTACACCTGGTACCTCCACATTATTATGGGGAGGATTCAGACCCATACAAAGCTAAAATCATATCTGATTATAATGAGATTCATAATGCTCTGAGTGTCTCTTTTTAAAATACATCTTTCATTGAGCCTTAAACTGAGACTGTATTATATGCTGGGCAATGAAGGTGGCACTGGCAGGTTGGGGGGGGGTCTTGTTTCAGACTTCAGGGCCCAGGGTCTGTTAGCTACACTACTGAACCTTCCATTAGAAGAACAAATAAAGTAGCTGAGTTTTGAATGTAGATATTCAATATACCTGTAGGGCTTGTGCACACATGTGCAAGATAATTACACTAATAAATGCTATAATTGCTAGTTACTTCTGCCTCATTTGTGCCAACATTTAAGAACAATTTCTAACGACAGTCTGCGTGAATCAGTTTGTTTTGTGAACCTACATGTTCGGTAAGGATTACGCTATGCAAATGTATATAAATTATCATGTTTCCAAAGGGATGATTAGCATGGTAGCTGTTTGCCAGTAGTTGGTGCAACTGAACTAAGAGGCACAAAGTCTAACACACCCCCGGTATTCACCAGGGACCCCTGCAAGGCTTCACTGCGTGAGGTGTGCAGTTCGAGGTACTCCCAGACAGTCACTGGCTAAACAGATCGGTGAAGATAGCTTAGTCAGACAGTCCGAGATCAATAGTCAAATGCTAATGTGGTACCAGAACAGAATCCAAAGAGAAGTAAGGAAAGCCAAAGGTCAAAGCCAAACATGTATGCAGGCAGAGTTAGGTTCCAACAAGGGATAGTCAGAAGCCAAGCCGAAGTCAAACCGATGAATCACAACAGGTGTCAGGAGCAGGGAACTGGGTACTAGACCAGGTAAGTCCAGGAACTAAGAGGCCTAATACTCTGGCACTCTAATGGTGCCAGGATCCTCCTTATATAGGGCCCCCATTTATAAACCCAGCGGTCAGTGTCGGCGTATGATACAATTTCTACCTAACGTACCATGACCACTAGATGTTATTACAACATAATTGTTCTGAATTTTAAATAATATTAAATACATTTTAAATGACATATAATATGGAAAACAAGGGTACTGGTATTGGAAAAGCAATAGTTTAGAAAAGCAGGAACTTTCATATGGACAAACACTTTCCTGGGGCAGTGGCGGATCTAGGGGGGGCGATTGGGGCAATCGACCCTGTGGCTGCACACTATGCAGGTCAGTGTCACTGTCGGCACAGACAGGCAGATAGAGAACCCTGCTTGGCTGCTCTGATTGTGTTTTAAACACAGCAAGAGCGGCCGGGCAGCATACTCTGACCACCTGTCTGTGCTGACACATAGTGTGCAGCCGCAGGGAGCCCACGATTAGAAGTTTAAAAAGGGGAGGGGACTAAATCCTCCCCCTCCTAAAAAAAAAAAAATACAGTCTAGTTCTGCCGCTGTCCTGGAGTAATTTTCTAAATCCTGGCCTTTAGGAAGAGATAACTTTGACTGACCAGGGACCTTTTTGAATATTTTTAGGGAAGACTGTAAACCTTGATGATCCCTTAGTATCCCTGATACTTTGATGGCATTTTTTTTCTCCATTGTGACAAAATAAGAAGAAAAAGAGGTATGGGACTTATGCATATAGTTATAGCATATACTGCAATCTACCACTGCTCATATAGAAGTATGAGCAGTGGTAGATTGTATTAGGAGTGGATTTTCTTTTAGCGTTCTCAGCTGTTTTTAAATTCTCCATTTAACTGACATGGGAGACATCGGGAGTGAAGGTCAGGTCTGGCCATCTTGTGTCTATCGAGGCTAGCCCTGGCATTGATGTACTTCCTAGTAACCAGCCACCTATTAAATGTCATGCTGCTATCAACTCAGATCAACATCCTGCGTGGCTGGAGGGGTATTAATGCAATGTAGTGGGGGGTATTCATGTAATGTAATGTGACTGCTGTTAATGTAATGTGGGGGCTTGTGGTTGCTATTCAATTTAATGTTGGGCCTGGTTTGGGTGTTTACTCATTAATCAGCTTCAGAGGAAGAAAATAGTACCTCTCCGTTTACTACACAGGGCCCCCCCAGGTTCTAGCCAAGCTACAACAGAGCTTAATATACCAGTATCAGCAGGTAGTAGAAAGCTGAAAGTACCGGTAGGAGAGAGTAGCACAGTCTGTCCTAGTTCTGGTGGGACAGTGACAATTTAGGGTCCAATTTAGGAGGCCATGTGCATATGTGGTTCTCACATCGCTGCTAAATGAGGTCCTTGTGAGGGCTGGCAAATTTTAGCTTGAGGGAGCAAGACTCAACTCAGCAGCCTAGTAGGAATATTTTAAAGGGAAAAAATGCAGGTAGCCCACTATGGGACCAGCCCAGGGGGCTCCTAAATTTCAGTATCAGTTTGGAGAATCTGAGGTTTCTATATGTAAACTACAGTGACACATTTTGCATAATTCTTAAAATTAATGACAAGGGAGTTCTGAAAACGCACCCCCTTAAAATGACTAATGTGTTTCTCTGATATACAACAGCACCTGAATGAGTTAACATCTCTGAACACAGGTCAGCCAATAACTGGCAAGGGGAGTGCTTAGGCTTTACACATATACTCTGTCTGCCTGTAGTCTGTCTATTCTACTGCACAGACACCCACCCACCAAGTTTCTTTTTACCATAGGAGCTAAGTTCTACCTTTTTTTTTCCCTTTGTCAAAGAGCAGGTACAGTTTGGTAGGAAAGCACTTCAATCGGCGTCTGATACATACGGCGCTATCGCTGACTGGCCGGAGGTCACTGCCCCCTTCGAGGTAACGGTGGCTCTTGGTCCTTTAGTGAGGAGGACCCCTTGATCTGCTTAGTGAGGGCAGGTCATTGTGAGCCTAGATGGCGTGTAGTCACTCTGACGCCAGATTTCGCACCGGCCATACTGTAAGGGAGTAAGCCTCGTGTCAGGATGAGAGCAAAAATCTGATATGATGAAATAGAATATTGAATGTTAGGGCCCAAATAAAACATTGCATTGAACTACCTAAATTAACCTGATTATCAACTAAATAAAACGTTTGACCAAATGTATTTAAGAAGTAAACAATTAGCCCAGTAGGAGGTAATTAGGTTGAGGAGACCTGCTTAAGATATGCAGATCACAGACATCCATTGTTTTGATCATGTATTCCACTTCCTAATTGACTTCCTTTCCATAGGTAAACACAATGAACCACTAAATATAAATGACAGAGCCATATGCCTAGGTGAGATCCTTGTAGACAAAGGTAGCATTTGAAGACTGCCTATAAAGGTATATAGAAATATGGGCTTCAAAGGAAAATGTCTTCATAGTTCATATTTTGGGAAATCTGGGTGGCACTCCATACCAAGGAGCAGAAATCACACCAGGGTTGTGAATGACAGGTACGGGCGGTATCCGGGAACAGCTATAATCACATATCTTTGGAAAAGGTATGTCACATTGTCATAATTCCATCATTATTAAGTGATGCTCTGTACTTTCATCCCATTTGTTTTTATAACTGTTTGCAATTTTATACTTGTATGTCAAATCTATATCTAACTGGTTTTTTTTTATTCTCTGTAAGCATTGTACTTTTTGTATATTAAATATAACAATTTAATAGTTCTGTCCTTATTGCTCTAAAACAAATTCATTGCCTGTTTTGAAGAGACAGATTTCTTGGCTAGATTAACTCTTTAGAAACCAGTGTGTGAAGGGTTAACTGTTTAGCTACCAGAGCACAGAGTGTGCGCAATTGGGTGATTAAGTCATAGGTTTGCTACGGGCCTTATACGTAGCTGGTGGCAGTTGCTGAGAGGTGTGAAGCGTCTGTCTGTGTTTGGGAAGGGATCAGCAAAATCTGTAGCCTTAGAGGAAGAGGTGAGTGTGAGATTTGGGCTGAAATCCTGTGTGTTCCCTTACAGTACGCTTCCAAGTCACAAGTGCACAGAGGGCGGTCTGTGACCAAAAAAGTGGTTCAGGAGCAGTTTCCTGGCAAAATAGAGGTGATATATTGTATGACTGTTGGAATATATGATAAGATCTCAAATCAGGGAGTAGCTAGAGGGGCACCTTGACACCTTGGTTAAGTGGATCCAGGGCCAGTTAGCCATTCACAGTTTGGTTCAGTCATCAGTCATTAGCTGTTCCACAGTGTGCTTTCTCCCCCACCAATTCTTACAATTGATTTAAAAATAAACTGGGACCTATTAATTTGCCACATCAAGAAAGTCTGTGTCTTTATTTCTTAGATTATTAGAAGTTAAGTATAAGGTTGATGTGTAGAGGCAAGAGACATCCACCATGTGCAGTTTAATACCCAGTGTTCAACTCTAAAATAATTTCCTTTCTAAGTTATAAAGACACATAACAGGTTGGATGTATAAACGTAGTTTCACATAGAAGTGTGTCTTACACCTCAGTCTTCCCACAACAGTTGCACAGCAACCTCATATCACTACTCTGTGCTGTAATAAATGTTTCGATAGGATACTTTGTTTGGTCCCTCCCACTTGAGAATTTTAAACACAAAGTTACACCATAGTTGGCTGAGCTGAAATAATTTGTGCTGCTCTTAACATTGTAATGCTTTGATTGGCTGCAGGATGTGCAAATCCTGTCCACTTCAACTTTTGCTCATCTGCTGTCACCAGTTTATAATAGTTAACGCAATAGATGTTCTGATTCCTTATTAAAGCTTCCAGCAAACACTTATTGCTGAGTAAAAATAATATCATTGGAAGTGCAGCCAGTAGGATTTTTCCCCTAGTTTACCAGAACTATAGTCACCTTTGTGTGAAGTGACCAACAATGTGAGTAAACCTGAATGCTACTTCACATAAGTTGTCCTTTATCATACAAAGTCTCAAATTGCTGTTAATCATCAACCACACAAAATACACTAACACCACAAACACAAATTACATATGATCATGCTTGTGAGCCTGACAAATATAACAACAAAAACATGTTGAAAGGGTAAAAAGCATTAGCTGCAACATTGACTAATGTACTTTCTGAAATTTTCTTGCTAACCATATTGCAGGATTATGCTAAGCAACAAATGTTTTATAAAGTGTTCATTTTACTGCATTACTTTTATGTACCATAAAGAGCTTAAACACTTCTTGTTTCTGTTAGGAAAACAATTTTCATTTTTATGTGCTTATTTATTAACATATAAAGTATTTTGATAGTGCAGTAAATTCAGATGTTGTATCCTTGAGATAACAGATGAGAGAAATTTTTCAACCTGTTCTGCACCATATTTGCTTATTCTGCATGTGTCTGCAGAATTTTGCAGGTTTCTCTGGTGGAATTTTCCCCATCATTTTTATTCCTCCCGGAACTAAAACCCCACCACAAGAATTGACAGTTGTTCTCCAAGCTCTATTTATACACTATGAATTCCACATTATGCAAATTTAAAATACAGTGTGAAATGTTGATTCTGCGGAATGGTCATGCAACTGCGGGAACTTGAAGACTCCGATCACCGGAACTTCACACCTTTGCAAAATTGCCTGCCCGCTGTTTTCCTTGCTTGTAAAGGCTGTGTCTTTGTCTTTTGCTGAGCTAGCATATTACTATGTTTTTTAAGCAACATTACAATATTGTGTGTAGCAATGAACATTGCAGCACGGAATAAAGCAAGAAAATGGTTATCATGGAAAATATTGTCACTCTTTGCATTCCAGTAAAGTTCAATTCAGTATTTTCCAGCTGGGTCTACATTCCAGGAACTGACTGCTAATCTGCATCTAATAGGAGGCAGCAAAAGATATTAGACTGTCTGGGACAGGGGTCACATTTGTGGAATAACTAGGACACGCTCTGTGTAACTATATATTTTTTTAAAGTCTCTAAATGGGCAGCTCTGCCTCCATATAGGATTATTTTAAGTCTGCTATTCTTCTGCAACAATTCCACATTGGATTTTAAGAGCTAGATCACATTTTTTTTTTGTGGAAAGCAATGCTAGACTTATCAGTCTCATGTATTAAAGTAGGATGTTGGTTATTGAAAAGTTCCAATTATTATTAAATAATGGCCCTAATATGTATTCCTGTGGGTTATAGGCACAATCTTGGGGCGTGACATATGGTTGCAGATTCATAGGGTTTAAAACATAGCTGACAAATTTTTAGAGCTCACCTCCAAGAAATGCAGAGGGGAGGTCTGTGAAGTGAGGGTGGACATAATGGGTCGACTTGCGCCATAACGGCATGTCCACTGCAGAAAGATAATGCATATCTGGTGGGCGTGATGGGGCGGGGCTCCAAATTGCGAGTCATTTTGGGCCCGCCCCCCGTGATGTAATGACGCAAAGCATCATTTGATAGCGGGGGGCAAACGCCGTGATTCACTGTGAATCGCGGCGTTTGGGAGCTAATTCTGCCCACTTCACTAGGAAGTGGGCACTTCCTAGTGAAGTGGGCAGATCCGGGATATTGCCACACTCTCCCGGGAGTCCGTGAGACTCTCGCAAAATGCAGATGTCTCCCGGACATTCCGGGAGAGTTGGCAAGTATGCTATTAACCTGATCCCTGAAAAAAAATATTAGTACAGAACATGTGGATTGCTCTCACAGTATGCTATTGAATCAGATTAAAGTCCCCTGAAGTTATCCATCATAGCCATGACTTTTCCTGCATATTGATGAACTGTTGAGACCATATTCAACTATAGTGAATGCCAAGTGAGTTCACAGCTGTGTGTAAAGCGAATTTGTGTTCCGGAACTAAGTGAATGCCTTATGAGTTGACTATTGAGGGTAAAGTTGAGTCTGCGTTCTAGGAGAGAGGCTCCAGAGCCCAGTGAGTGCCATAGAAAGCTGATGAGATGCTGGGCCTGATTCATTAAGACACACATTTTGAGCGCAACGTGCTTTGTTTAAAAATGCACGTACATCTGCTCTGTGTACTCCCAAATTCAACAAGGTACAGATCTGAAGATACGTGTGCTGATGAATACGAGAGTTGGTCTGCTCTGCTCTATTACACAAGGCACTGCAGGATACGTCCAATGCCTATCTGGAATATACAATCGCAAAAGAGCACATAGAAAAAAAATAACTATTGAATGAATGTTCCCTGTTAATAATATGAGCATTAATGGCAAAATAGTAAATGCAAAAAAATGTTTTTTTATATATAGTATATTTTTTTTTTTTCCCCATGAAATACATTTATTAGAATGATCTTAATGTCTACTGAACATAAAACACATTTTACAGTAGTAGAGCAGAGCAGACCTACACCACGTATTCATCACCACGCATATCTTCAGATCCATTGCTTTTTTCATTGGAGCGTGTGCAGACCTGAATTATGTGTGTTCTGAAACAAACGCATATTGCACTCAGTATACATGCCCCGATGAATCAGGTCCATAATGTTTCGGATTGGCCCTTCTTCAGATTAGCATCTATGTCAAGTTTGTATGTTCTCCCCATGCTTGTATAGGTTTCATCTGTGTGTTCCTGTTCCCTCACACAATCTGCAGACCTTCTAGTGAGTTCTGGCTACTGACAAAATTAACCCTAGTGTCTGTGTGTTAGGAAACATAGATTGTAAGCTCCGCTGGGCCAGGGACTGATGTGAATGATTGAATATTCTCTGTAAAGCGCTGTGTAATATGTAGTCATTATATAAACAACTGTTAATAAGTAATTGATATAATTTCATTTGCAGATTCTTCAAACAGTCCTCCCCCCAAAAAAAACAACTAAATAATCTATTTCTCCAACAGTAATCTTTTTTGGATTTATAAATTAGATACAGCATCCCTAATGTACTAAATAACAACAAAATGAAACACTTTTTAGTTATTAACAGCTTTAGAGCTATTATAATTTTTTTATTTATCTTTGCAGTTGTTTCATACCTTTCTGAAGATTTTTTGGGCATATGTCTAAAATATTTTTTGTCCTCATCCAGTGACTGAACAATGTTAAAGTGTAAGTAGTGTGTTTATGTACCTGAAAATGTGTCATGATTTAGAAGTGGCTCAGCTACTAGTAAATATATTTGGATGACTATAGTTAGAATTCACTATGAATAAAGAAGTATTGTCTATACACAGGGGAGGGCTGGCAAATTTTAGCCTGGGGGCCAGACTCGTCTCAGCAGCCTATTAGGTACATTTTAAAAGAAAAAAAATGCAGGTGGTCCAGTGACCCAGTCCAAAGTAGCTGACTATGGGACCGGCCTGGGGGGCAGGTGCCCCACCTGCCTCGCAGCCCAACCAGCCCCTGTCTATACGTAAACATTAGACAGCAGCAAACACTTGAAATGTAATTGATGTTAGAATTCTATGTTCAAGTGGCAACTCTGAAATACAACTGGTTATTGTTTAATGTCTGCAATGTTTCAACAGTTTATTTGAATATTGTTGTAAGTTTAGACAAAGTTCAAAAAGCTTTTGTTTTTTGCAATGTTAATGAAATCGGTAGAAGAGATACCTGCATATTTTCACTGGAGATCCCACATATCACTGTATTCATAGGGCTAAATGTGTTTAACACACTTAATGAATGGGTTAAAGTTTGCAGAGGGGTATAATATAGTTTATGAATCAAACAGGAAATCAGTCTGGTCCCCATCTGGCCCCACGGACAAGGGACTCAGTTTTGCAGGTGATTCTATGTCTGGACAGAGGTGAGGCCACACTTCAATATTTTTAGGATTAAACCCCTAGAACTGGCTAGATGTGGTCTTTCTCTATAGCAGTCCCCTTTCCCATAGAATGGGAGATGCCCACAGGTTGCAGGATTGTCATACAGAAGACCTAAAGATTGTGTATAACCCTTTAATAATGATATAATTATCCATACTCTTGTTCTGAACCAGAGGAACGGGGTCTCAACTTAAAGTAAAATTTGCAACTTTCCTAAAAGTTTCTGAATTGTTTATAATTCCTGGGAAAATGGTCAACAACTGCAACATTGGTTCCACTAGGCTTGCAGATGGAGCTTGAGGAGATCTTGTAGCCTTTTCCTGCACAGTGACTCTTGTAGATAGATCTGGTACCATCTGGGTAAGGACCTGAGCAAGTGTTTGTCTCCATTAAATTTATCTGGTTTAATTATTGGAATTAAACTCCTAGAACCAGATAACTGTAGCATTCATCTATAGCAGCCCCATTTCCAATACAGTGAATATGTTCATCAGTACTCGGTTAATTCCAGCCTTTAACAGCATAGTAGTAGAGGCTTAATCCTAGTTTAACTCTGGCACTTGTTATAAAATATAGGAGACACCAAGGAAATATAGTGCACTGAGAATGGTATGCAAGTTCACCCACAAATGTAATTTTAATTCTGGGCAACGGACTGACACTCACCAAAGTATAGTTCAGAGGCAAAGCCTGAGAGTAGTCAGTAACCAAGCATATGGGCAGTGCAGCCAGCTGTCAACATCCAAAACAAATGATCAAGGTGGGCAGAGGTCAAAGAGTAATTGAAATCCAACAACAGGGTCAGAACCAGAAGCAAACCTTTGAATGGTGTTAGCATGCAAGGCTGCACCTATAATACTAATATATTAATAATGAGGAAATTAATTACCTACACTATAACAAGCAGTGAGCCAACCAGGAACCTCCTCTATAGCCGAGCCCCCTTAAATGGTGATAGTGTGCAGTGAGATCACATGATCGGCCTAGTTGCCCACAGCTGTCATTAGCAATCAAGCAGTCATGCGAGATGCAGGAGCGTTACTGTGGACCACGTCTGCATCCGCCATTCCTAACAATAGCAAGATTGTCTCTCAAAAGAATAGGGTTGCGCTCTACTCTACTCTAGGGGGTTATTCAAGTGTCAGCGATTTTTTTTTTTCCCCCGCAGCGTTAAATAAAAAAAAATCTCCTGCGTGTTTTTGACGGCAATAGCGACCGTTTTGAGTTAGTGCAACAGGAAAACTTGTGCAATTCAATTGAAAAAGAGGGAACGCTGCCCCAGCACGTTAAACATTATGTTTGTGAGTTTTTGTGGCGTGAAGGGGAGTTTTAACGCGGTCATGTATAACACAAAAAAAAAGGTTTTGCATACATTTCCATACATTAGATTGCATTACACATTGATAATATCTACATTACAGTACCTTCTTTAGCATATTTTTTAATTGAACTATTTTTTACCATAGAATCATCTATACCATGTCAAAACACATTACTACATTCATATTTGTACCAAAAACATACATAAATATAATTAATTAATGATTTTATTTTTTTATTTTTTTTTATGTTTATTTAATTTCATTATTTTTTCACAAGAAAATCAACTTACATAAGTTAGGCATTAGTGATAAACATAAGTTTAACTTTTTTTCCACATTATTACATGATTTCAAATACTTTTCAGAGTTTTTTTATTTTTAACACACCCCAAAGAGGTGCGAGATAAAACAGCATATTTTCCTGTTTAACGCGCCGCATTAAAAAACAACTGAATAGATTTTAACGCGGCTGCCTCTCGCACACCCTATACTTTCAATAGACCTTCTACTGGAGCGCGAGAGGACTGTTTCATGACAAAAAACTGAGCGTTAAAAATGGAATTGAATCGCGGGTAAAGTTAAATGATTAAATGATACAAAACAGCGTTAAAATGACTTAACGCGGTCAAAAAAAGAACTCGCTGACAATTGAATACCCTCCTTAGTGCCAATAAGTAGATTAATAGTTAGACGCTCATTGACTTCTGATAATGATTGGAATCGCACTCTAGGATGCTGTTGTAATAGAAATGCTAAGGATTAAAGTGTGAATACTAAATCCTTATAATATTAGATACCACCTGATGAATATGTCAGAGAATGTATAAATTGTACCACAATTTATTAAGAGCTACCAGACATTTTCAAAACACAATACTCATATATAAATACAATTGCACTTAAAACACATGTAAAAACACATATTAAAACATTAATACATTAATATTTTGATGGTAAAAAAAGAATGAACTCAGCCAGTTGACTTATCCAGTTATCAGTCTATCCAGCCAAAGACAAAATTGTAATCAACCAATATATATTTCCAAGTGAGTAACACTTCATTGAAAATGATGCAGTACATCAGTCATCCACACCTCAGACGAACGGAGACATCTAAGTCTACGTGCCAATCAATGACATACAAGTCCTTCTCCGATAATGTCTCCGATATAATTATAAAACCTAGTTAGAAATATGATGATAAAGTACTTGCGGTGAATCGTGTCCAGCTAGGATCCACCAGACATTTGGAGCGTAGAGCTCGTGCTGCGCAGCAGATCCTGGATGTGTATGCGTTCCACTGTGGAAAGCAAGGCCCTTCTGGGTCCGAAGGGACGAATAGAGTTGTAGGGGCATGTTTCCAATGCGTTTCGTCTCCAAGGGGACTTTCTCAAGGGTAAATTGGGCGTGTATGTCCTATATCGATATATATAGCGTGGTTTCATATTGGTGTTCATTCTTATTGGCTGAGGAGCTAATTGGCTGGAAATCTTGTATATATCCGTTTGGCTGTTTGATTTAATAAAGTCTTCATTACAGTCCATTATCAATGAATCGCCATAATGGCACACAACATAATTTATGTATATCACAACATTACATTATTCAATCCCACAGTATGTTGGTGGACCTCATCCTAGGACCCCATATGTTATATGTCGCCTTAAGGGGTTCTGAGTGTAAATAAATGATTAATATGAGATTTGTGATATGATCTCGCTGTATTTTCGATATTTTGTATAATTCTTATATTACTTATATCGAATGGATCCTCAATTCACCTAGATATATGGGGGGGTGTTAATAATGTCACTGATAACATACTGCAATATATATTATTCAATTCTGTCTAATATTAGCTACCATACATCACTGTTATCTCTCAATGTGCAGAAAGGCTCTGTATATAAAATTGTGTACTACAGCTTTAATATATATATATATATATATATATATATATATATATATATATATATATATATATATATATATATATGGTAAGGTTACAGTTTGTAATTGATTCCTAATTCCATATATAGCAAATATAACATATGGATATGTATAAATGCTAAAATCTCCCCAGAGCTACCTAAAATAATAACTAATTGATCATACACAAATGACACGTTAATTGTTGAATACATATCACCAGTTCATGCAAGGGTCATTGACCACCCATGATTTAGTATAAATGGTTAACCTGGAGCATGTGGGGGGACAGTGTTCCTACTGTACCAGGTGTTCTCAGGTAGTCTCCTATCTTGTTACTTACCTGGGCCCCCCTGCTTGGCTTCCAAGGTCGACCAAGTTTGGGCATAGCCAGGGGGATATGACCGTACACTAACTGTCCCACACCTACCATCCTATAATTAGGACAGCCATTTCAGAGTTAATATGTGTCTATAATAAACACGGGTGGTAAGAATGTATAAGTATACAAAGCATAATACTCCCTCACTATTGTATAGATAGATCAAATTCAACATTCAATCCTTTTGGTGTTAGGGTCTTTAGATTCTATATCACTTTGGTCTCTTCCCTATTCAATTTCTGCATCAAATCCCCTCCTCTCCAATTTCTAGTAATCTTTTTAATTCCATTAAAGGAAACACCTGTGTGATCGCAACTATGAACTTCTTTGAAGTGTATTAATGATTATCATATCCTATTGTGATGTTTTGCAAATGTTCTCTAACTCGCACTTTCAGTTTCCTAATTGTTCTACCAATATACTGTTTCCCACATGTACACTGCAGTAAATAAACAACATTTTGGCTATTGCATGTAATGAATTCCTGAATCTTAAATATCTGTCCATTGACTGTTGATCTATATTCCTTTACTGTTCTAGTGCTTTTACATCCCAGTGTTACACAATTGGGGCACTGGCCACAATAAAAAAATGCCACTCTTAGGTATTCTATCATTTAACCAGTTGGATTGATGCGTAATTATCTCCCTCAGGATATAATTGGATGTTAAGGTCTTTTTAAGGTCAGGAGCTTTCCTAAAAACTAATTGTGGATATGGTGGTAACAACAGTCCTAGTACACTGTTCTGCCAATGTTTATGGATAATCCATTTCATTGTATTAGCTGTATGAGAGTAATTGGAGACAAAATATATAGGTTCCATTTGTAGTTGGTCTACTTGTTTAGAAGCAATTATATCCTGTGTTTTGTGTTTATATTTCAATAAGTTGTTCCTATCAGTATTTTTAAGCTTCAAAAAAGTTTGGTTAACTAGATCTACATTGTGTTGTTTGTCCAAAAACTTCTGCTTCCTCCCCTTGTATGATATAATCCTCAATCTCGGTGCAATTCTGTCTAACTCGAGTAAATTGGCTAAAGCGGATACTACGTAGCCAATTGGGATGATGATTACTGTCTGAGAGGATGAAATTATTAACGTCCACAGATTTCTTATACGTTCTAGTGATTAACTTGCCCTCCCTGATGAAAATTTCCAGATCTAAAAATTAAATAGATGTTTGGCTATACTGGGCTGTAAATTTAAGTCCATAATCATTGATGTTAATATACTCTAGAAATTCCAGTCATGCCCTCTCTGTGCCTTCCCAGATGATCAGCACATCATCAATGTAGCATTTCCAGAGCACCAGGTTCGCAACCCAGTCATTGTTGGACCAAATCAATTGGTTTTCCCAATAACTCAGAAAGAAGTTTGCATAACTGGGTGCGAACCTGGTGCCCATAGATGTGCCTTGTATTTTCAGATAATACTGATCTTCAAATCAGAAATAATTGTGAGTTAATATGAACTCTATGTTGGAAAGGATGAAATTAATTTGGTCCTTAGCTAGAGAGAGATCTTTTTCCAGAAAAAATCTGGTACTTTATAATCCAAGAGTATGCTTAATAACTGTGTATAGTGAAGATATATTACAGGTTACTAACCAGCAACCTGATTTCCAATTGATCCTCCAGTAATTGTAAAACATGCGTGGCATTTTTAAGATATGCCTTCTGCTGTTTAACATGGGGCTGTAAAAATGTATCTATGTAGTGTGACAAATTTGCTGTAATAGAACCTATACCTCAGATGATGGGCCTGTCAGGGGGTTGCACCAAACTTTTATGTATTTTCAGGAGATGGTAAATGACTGGAATGATGGGATTTTGATTATAGATGTAATTGTACTCATTGAAATTTATTACTTCCATCTCCTGACCTGTTTTTAATATATTATTAAGTGCTAGGGAGAAAATTTGCTGTGGGGTCAGAATCTAATAACTGATATGTATCGGAATCTGAGAGTAATCTGTTGGTTGCGGATCGATAGTCAACCTTGTTCAAAAGAACAATGCCGCCCCCTTTGTCAGCTGGTTTTATTACTGGTTGAGGTTCTGGAGATTCTTTAAAGACTCCAATTCACCTTCTGTGGTACAATTTATACATTCTCCGACATATTCATCAGGTGGTATTCAATATTATAAGGATTTAGTATTCACACTTTAATCTTTAGCATTTCTATTACAACAGCATCCTAGAGTGCGATTACAATCATTATCAGAAGTCAATGAGCGCCTAACTATTAATCTAAACATTGTCCCTAATACATAATTTCTCAATTGGAGTCTGGTCCTCCTTGTGTGTCATATAGAGATTGATACTTTAGACTTTCACCTTCTAATGCATACCGTAATCTGTAATTTTTCAAAGACCAGTTTTGAATATCAGTTCAGTCTACTGAACTGAAAGTCCACAGAATCTTTAGTGTGTCAGACATGCTTCCTTATTTCCTGCTTCTGACTTCCTGCTTTATATGCGATATCTACTGGTGTATATGCCAAATACTCTCCCAAGTCATTAACAGCTGAGTCTCGTTAGAAGAAAACAAGTAGAAAGCACTACCCACCAATGTAGAACATCAGTAGGGATGCCTCCCTTAAAACCCCTGACATTTCTGTAAAGTAGCTGTCCCCTAAACTGATATTAGGGGCAATTGGTTGGTTTTTGTTGGCGAGCTACAGGAGAGGACTGAAATGACAGTCAGCGCCTGACACTATGGTCATGATAGTTTTCCAAACAGGAGCCAGCCGCCATTTTATTCTGCAATTTGGATGTGTATGTGGGATATTGTGTATTACACAAACAGCAAGGACTTAAGAGGAGGGCACGCCTGATAACGGACTAGTCCTAAGCAAGGAGTAGGAGTGAGATCTGTTCTGTGAACTACAGTTAAATCTATTGAGCAGCTTTGTGATGTATCCAAGAGAAATAAAATTAAATAATTGTATGATATAAAGGCTTTTGCGAAAAACACCAAAATATGTAAAAATTGCAGGAGGGCGTACAGAAGACAACAAACTAAGACTGAAAATGAAAAACCTCTTTAAAATTTCCACAAAATATGCCTCTATCCCTGACCTTCTGATAATCCTTAATATAGCAATTGCATCCAGGATTTGCACTGAGATCCTCCCAACTTGATAAGTAATACCCTGGCAAATGTGACACTAGCACCATCAAGATGACGCTCACACATAATTCTGATATAATAGGCATCTGCTTTGTTTGTCAGGATGGCAGATTTACACAAAAACATTTTTTTTTTCCTTGGCAACCCCTAGCAGTTATTTAACATCCTTCTATTAGATTGGAACATAATAAATGGCAGCGCTGGTGTGGCTTAAAAATAGCTTGTTTATTATATTGAATAAAATAAAGCAATAATCACGCCCAATGAGCTGTTTAGATAACACCACAAATCACATAAGATCACATATGATCACATATATGGCACTAAATTTTCAGCCATAAATTCACAAATCCTAATAGTCTTACAAGGAATATCCAGCAATGAGTTCTGGATATAATACTATATCACAGTTGGAATGAAATGGTTTACATGTGGAGCTCTAGCGCTATTCAGTGCAGAAAAAAAGTCTCCTTAACAGCTAACTGATTATTATACCTTACAGGGAATGTTGTTAGTTCCTGGTCTCCTTTTAGTGAATCCTCCAATGGATCTGTTTTAGAGTTACATAGCTGTATAATCGTTGTGCCAATAGAAGCGGGGTCCCCAAACTCCTTTTGTAGCTACAAAAAACGTGTATACACAAAAATAGTGAAGAAGGTGTATCCAGGCTCATTTGCGTCTTTTTGACGCGTTTCTCCACCCCTTTGAAAGGCAGTTTTATCAGAGGAGTTTGGGGACCCCAATTCTATTGGCACAATGATTACACAGCTATGTAAATCTAAAGCAGATCCAATACTTTTACTTACCATTACCATTACTTTTTTTTTGCTTTACTTTTCTTAATGAATCAGGTCCACTGTGTTGGGACCAGCATTATGGATTTACTATTCCGCTGAAGAAGTCACCAAAGGGTGATGAAACGCATTAGGACAGAGATTGATTTATCTATATGTTATAACTCCAAATGAATACTTCTCTTCATTGTTAGAGATTACAATGTTATCATTATAAGATGTACTAAGTGAATACATGCTGCCTACGAATTCGACTATACGTATGATTACGCTGGATATGTGACCTTACAGTTATTTACTGTGTTAAAGCTGTTCATCCATTGGAGATATTATCTCATCAGAGGCATCATTTACTGGAATCTTTGGTATACTAATAGAGGCATTTACAGGATCCACAAATTTCATCTTGGTGTCTATTGTGGTGAGTTGTCGTCACTTGCCACTAATTTCAGTGAGAGCGGACACCCCAACAGCCCTTTCAGTAATCATTTCCAGCACTGTGTCCGATTAACAGTCACTTGCTGCGGATAGTGGTAAGAAGCGGACACCCATTTGACTGCTATTATACCGGGATCACTGTATATTACTATTTTTTTGCAATTGCGGGCATCTATATCCAGTCTGAAATAGACATTGTTATCAAACAAGTTATTCTAACATAACAAATGGGGCTTCAGTGATTTAACGCTGGTGGTGTCTCCTAACAGAGGACTTTTTTGAATATTTTTTTTTATTTACACATCCATATATTTTTTCTAGACATCTAGCTATTAACATTGATGTGGCTGTTCTAAATTATAGTGCTCTCTGTATTATCCCAAGGGAAGAAATTAAAAGAGTTAACAGTCAGATTGCTTTTCTCGTTCAAAAGGAATATGAAATGAAACTACATGCAGTTTTGTTACTTGCTAAATTAAAGTTCTTATGGTTTGCATAGATGATACACTGGCAGTACCTTGTAAACTACATAGCAGCACTTTGTTATTTGTTAACCCAAGGTCTTATGACATGCATAGACTATGCACCTGTTTAGTAGCAATATTTCTACAAGTATATTGAAATGTATTTATACTCACAACTTATGTATTTTTCTCTAATCTGCTTAGCCTTGAGATATGTACTCTGCTATTCATTGGCATAATGCCTTATATTTTACATACTTGATGTCTTTGGCCTAGTAAATCAGAGTTCTTGCAACAGACTCGTGTGTGTGTTTCACTGACTTTACGGTCGGCCATATTGATACATTATATCTGATCACCGATCACTCAAGAAAGGTTGCTGCCAATATATAGACTGTTATTAGAAGACCTGGGTCAAATATCATATATGTTAGTTATATATGCATGCTGGCATGGTTTCATATTTAGTACATACAATACTGTGCAAAATGTTATGCATGTGTGGAAACAATGCTGTAAAGTAAGAATGCTTTCAAAAATAAAAGTGTTAATAGCTTATTTTTATCATTTAACAAAATGCAAAGTGAATGAACAAAAGAGAAATCTAAATCAAATCAATATTTGGCGTGACCACCTTTTGCCTTTGAAACAGCATCAAGTCTTCTAGGGACACTTGCACAGAGTTTTTGAAGGAACTCAGCGGGAGGTTGTTTCAAACATCTTGGAGAACTAACCACATATCTTCTGTGGATGTAGATTTGATCATTTTGAGATTAGGACTCTGTTGGTGCCATATCATCACTCCCAGGACTCCTTGTTCTTTTTTACGCTGAAGAGAGTTGTTAGTGACATTGACTGTATGTTTGGGGTCTTTGTCCTGCTGCAGAATAAAGTTGGACCCAATCAGACACCTCCCTGATAGTATTGCATTATGGACAAGTACCTGCCTGTATTTCTCAGCATTGAGGGCACCATTAATCCTGACCAAATCTCTAACTTTATTTGCTGAAATGCATCCACAAACTTGCAAGGAACATCAACCATGCTTCACTGTTGCATCATTATTGTACCGCTCTCCAGCCCTTTGGCGAACAAACTACCTTCTGACACATCAGTCCAGAGCACCTGCTGCCATTTTTCTGCACCCCAGTTCCTATGTTTTTGTGCATAGTTGTTTGGCTTTGTTTCCATATCGAACGTTTGCTTTTTGGCCGCAAATCTTCCATGAAGACCACTTCTGGCCAGACTTCTCCGAACAGTAGATGTGTGTAACTGGGTCCCACTCTTTTTTAATTGTTCTGCTGGGACTGGTTGTTCCCTAAAGTATTAATATATGCTCCAAGCCTGTATTTAAATTCATTGATTTTCTCAGCTTGAACATGTGGCTTCTATCCATTTTATTTTTTACAGAAAAAGAACCAACTGCACTAGGAGCCTTATGTAGAGTCGGATTCCGGTTTCCTCCTACACTAAAAAAATATAATAGCAGGTTAATTGGCTACTGACAAAATTAAGCTTAGGTCTGTGTGTGTGTTAGGGAATTTAGACTGTAAGCTCCAATGGGGCAGGGACTGATGTGAATGACAAATATTCTCTGTACAGTGCTGTGGAATTTGTGTCGTTATATAAAGAATTTTTAATGATGATGATGATTATGATGATGACACGTCCCAGTCTCTGAGACATATCTGTTGCAAGATCCATGCTGATGATGATGACCTGCTGTCAGTGCCGTAACTAGACATTTTAGTGCCCTGGGCGAGACAGGGCACCGGCGCCCCCCATCTAAGTGGGAGTGACATTTGTCAAGTGGGTGTGGCCAACCTAATGTGGGGGTATGGCTAGCATCTGACCACTTTCTGCAGCAATTCTTTCAATTTCTCTCTTCATAGGATTCAGGAATAGCCAAAAAAAATTTCCCTTACTGTCAACACCGGATATAAGGCCAGACAAAGCAATTACCCTGTGTATTACACTGTATCAGTAGGAGATCGGTATATACTGCATTGTATATTATACTAATGTAACCTCATTTTAATATATATCAGCAGAGTGAAGAATATACATCTATGTTTAATGCTGCAGTGAAGTAGTTATGTAAATGGGAAACGCAGGTCGGCCCTGTCTCTCTCTTGAAAGCTTCATGCTATCCAGTAAATAGAATCACACATCGCCTCACAAATATGATTTACCACTCTCGGAATGTAAATTCTGCCTGACAGCTCCACACTAAACAAGCCCATTTACCGAGGTTCAAATGGCTCAGCTGACTGCTCCGCTAAGCGCCCTGCTCCCACACTCCAATCTTTCACAACCTTGAGACAGCGAAGTGTTCGTGCCCGCAGCCCGGAGGTACGGGGCGGCTGAGTCCCTTGTTGACCTGCGCTGGGAGAAACGATAGCAACTCACCACAGCGCCCACAATAATGGAGAATTCAGCTTTTCACTTTCTTCCGCAGTGGAACGCATGTGCGTTCCAACAACAGGAAGTTCGGCATTTGGAACGCAAATGCGTTCCAAATGCCGAACTTCCTGCTTTCACATGCGTTCCACTGCATGGATTGTTGCTTGTAGGAGAGCTGAATTAGAGCGGCGATTCCTCTGGGCTGCGCCTCCTTGGGCTTGCGCCCGGGGCAGTCGCACCGCCCGCACCGCCGTCGTTACGGCTCTGCCTGCTGTAGTAAAAAATAAGAAAATAAATAAATAATAAATATATTTTAAAAAAACAGTATTCCCCCCTTCCAAATTGCCCTAGTGCTGCCAGCATAGGCTGGTGCTAGCAAAATCAGCAAACAAAAAGCGTGGGTCCCCCGGAATTTACTATTACCAGCAGTAGATTTTGCCTGTCACGATGCCAAACTAGTCTTCGGTGGGTCGAAACGGCCTAACATGGGCATTTCCCACTGCCTGAACGCAAGGCCTGACTTCAGGCTGTGGAAAATCCCCATGTTATATATAAGACTGTATTGAGCTCATTTAGATGGGAGCTCTTAGCAGCTAACATTGCGTTACATATGAGGGAGGTTTTTTTGTCAAGCCAAGGAGCCATGGATTTATTACATATGAAGAGCCTGGATCTAGGTGAGCAATAAGAAAGGTAAATGAAGGTAGTGTAAGGGGTGTTTTCATTTTTTTAAAAAAACATTTTTAAACTCTGTATCTTATTTCCTTTTTCCCTGGTGCATTACAGGTCCAAGCCAGCCGTGGCTGCCAGGGCATGCTGGCACTTGTGGTTCCCCAAGTGCCAGCATGCCCTGACAGCGATGGGTATGCTGATACTTGTGGTGAACCAGGGAAAAAATGGTTTAATACATTTATTTAATTAATATTACCCCACATACACCGTTCCAGGGTGTGGGTAGAGCTCTAGTGCTTTTTAGCATGGGGTTGGTTATACTTTTGCCCGATCACCCTAGAGAATCCAGCCTGATAATAGTAAATTCGGGAGGACCCCATACTCCCCCCCCCCCCTGATTTTGGTAGCACCAGCCTAGGCAGCCCTATTGTTGATTAAACTGTTTGGGAGAGGGGCTTATTTTTATTTATTTATTTATCTGCCTTACCGGGCCAGTAGGACTGATATACTTAAAGTGTATCAGGCCCAGCAGCCCCATAAAGTAGATAAAGAGGTGAGTCTTACTAAGTGTGTAGTGTTCTTGCATAGTGCAAGAACATTACTTGCATAGTGCAAGAACATTACTTGCATAGTGTTCTGAGTCAAAGTTATCCTAAGACTGGGATGTAATAAAATAATAGTGTGCTCCGGTTGGGTATGGATTATCGATGACCAGAATTCCGACCTCCTTCATCCCTACAAAAAAAAAACCCTGTTTCAACACTTAGCCTGCGGGTTCCCGACATTGCCGCTTTAGATTAACATTCATCTAAGTCGCGCACACGTCACACTCAAGTGCCGGAGAGCTGTCCATTCGGAATCACTGCCTGTCAGCCTGCGGTGCTATCGGACATCTGCATCTTCGGCTTGTATTTACTTCGTTTTTTTGTGCAATCGTTTTTTTTCTTGTAGGGATGAAGGATGTCGGAATTGTGGTCATCGGTAATACGATTACCACCGCTCCTGAATAATATACTTTCTATCCATTTCGTATCAGCATTGGGAAATAGTCATATGAATATGCTGTTTGATCCTTGCACCTTTTCTGATTTCAAGTATTTGCAGACTTTTGTCAGCTTTATTATGGTAAGATAATACATTTGGAATAAATAATGGTGCTTTAACCCAATGTCACAATAATATTCTCAATCAAGTTCTACCAAACAGTGAACAAAAACTTCTCAAGCACGACCAGGAGTTATTGTCAGTTCAAACACCAAAGGCTACTTTTACTAAAGGGCAGTTTGATGAAACCGCCAACTTTAGGGGTTTTTTTCCGTCGGTTTTAAAACCGTCAGATTTACTAAATGCCAAACCATCAGTTAAAAGGCTGAAAAGCACAGTTCAACAAACCACCACGTTACAAATCACCTACCTGATTTTTAACATGATCAAAATACAAACAGCCAGATTTACTAAGCTGCTGTTTGACAAACCATCGGGAGAACCGCCAGAAAAAGCCAGCAAAAAGAGGTGGTTGTGAGAGGAGACATTGCTCAAACTGCTGCTGTTGGAGTTATCTCATTCAGAACATAAGAGGAGGCACTACTGACATATACATTTTGGGAACAATCATTATTTATTGATTAAGGGGCAGTTTAATATTAACTTATGGGGGCAAATTTAATATGTCATTATATTAAGTAGTGTACACTCCAAAACATAAACTTTTTAAATTTACCAACAAAGTAGAATCATTCAGTGAAACTTTTGCAGCAACAACATGTGCAACTTGTAAATAAATTCACTATATTTAGTTGCCCCCTAAAACGATCTGCCTGCAGGCAGCAATAGTATCAAAACTAACTTGTAGAAGTTGTGAGAGATATTTTGTGCAGTAAGAAGCATCTATTTTGAATTACACAATCTCCAGTTTACTCAGATTAACTCACATTCTCTATTTTCAGCCATAATCAGTTTTCATTTTTGTCCTGTTACCCAACATCATTGCAATTCCAAAATAATCCCATAAGAGAATCATTATGATCAGCTATTTTCACAGCTCTCCTATACACAGCCGGGGTGGTACCGTTGTACCTTGAGCCACCCACATGTGCCTGGCATCCTAGGTCATTAGGACAAGATCTGTCCGTGCTGTTGTCTTGCAGTTAGTGCTCTTTCTCCCTGTTTAGGTGTTATCACTTTGTAAAGTACAGGTACTCCTCACTTAACGACCGAGTTCCGTTCCTACGACTAGGTCGTTAAGCGAATTGGTCGCTAAGTGAGTACAGTACTGTTATATGCACCTACATGTATTGTAATCATTTTTATTGATTCTGAATGAAGAAATAGACTAAAGAAAACTGTATTTTGTTAGTTTGCTTTACATTACATAACACTGCATAACAGAAAATAAACATGTGTACAGTAAAGCTCTACAAACAGCAGCAATTATAACAATGAGGACCCAGGGAGAACCTGGTCGTAACTCCGAGTGGTCATTAAATGGGTAGGTTGTTAAGTGAGGAGTACCTGTAGTGAGAAGGTGCAGAATGTTGCTTTCACACCTGTTTGCCCAGTCAGGTATAACATTTCTATGTTTGCCGCTGCATTGTTGTACAGTATATACATGTAGTGGACAGGTTTGGCTATCATTGTAACATACAATGGGGCTCATGTAGAGCTGGATGCAATCTCCATTTAAAGCGCAGGCATAAATTGCTTTTGGCAAAAAAAAGACACATCTTACACAGGTATGTTGAACCAGACGTATTGAAGCTGATCGTCATTATCAGTTTGCAACTAACGCCTGTGGTCGAGCAACCACAAGTTTGCCATTTCCTGACAGGCACATGTGCCTCTGAGCCTCATTCTACATAAGTCACATTTGCTCAAACATGGCGTCACATGTCCCCTCCTACCCGCCTCTTCAATCGTAGAGGTCCAAGCAGCATGAAACACACGTTGCATCTTAGTCTTTATATAGCCACCACCATAACTTATTGTTTGTAGGCATACATAGAAGTAAACTGCATATTATATATAACATACTGCACTTTGGGCTTCATTCATTAATGAACATAAATGCTGATACCTGGCGTATTTGGAGTAAAACCGCTCTACGTATGCCCAGAACAGGATTGACTATACACAGTAAATGCAGCAACATCCATTTAATCTTCGAACACAAAGGACACTTATGACAGCTTATTATTTCGGGGGCAGAACGGGGTAATGAATGGACATATGCCCGCAGTCAACGTACAGTGAGGATGTGCCAAGCTCGAGCACACGCGGAAAAGTTCAAGCTTTGGGCATCTCAAAGGTAGTGTTTTTATGTTGTATTCCTTGCAGTAGCTACAGGTCGGTGTAAGTACCGAGTGATACTGATGACGGTCACACGTACATGCTAGAACATGTGTTTGCAATCGGGAGCAACTGGAAAAATGCATTCTATGTACAGTAGACATTAAGAGCATCATGATAGATGCTTTGCGTGGGGAACAAAATTTAAATTGTTTTTATTTAGATGTTTTTCATTGATGGCTACAGAATTGACAGGTGACAAATACTGAATACTTTTTTTTCTGTGCGTTCTGCTGGGACTTTATATTCTACATATGCAATGGACGTATCCTGCAGTGTAATGTGACTGCCAAAGCAGAGCGCTCCTGGACCTGTATTCAACAAGAGACATATCTTCAGATCCGCTTATACGTGGATACAGACGTACATATGCCCGAATTATGCACGTTAAAAAAAAATTAATTTGCGTTCACTTTGCATGCCTTAATGAATCAGATCTTTTGTGTCCAACTCTACATGAGCCCCGATGTGATTTACTAAACTGCCTTTCTAATAATATTCTAACATGATTACCTAAAAGAGTCTGTTTATCAGATAGAGAAGATAGCATTTCATCTAATCCTCTTCTGAAGTTTTGTTTTTGATATTGTCACATATTCATTAGCATTTAGTACGACATATTCCATTTTCCAGATTTCCGCTCCATCACAATTTCCCTTTTTTCATTGTTCGAAGTTTATTAAAAGTACAGCCTGTACTTAGCAATAAATGGCCAAGTTCTTCCAAGATATTATGCTGGTGTGAGATTCCCAGGTTTCTTATAGAATTCAATCTTTAAAAAAACAATAGCTTTTATTCTCAATTTTTTCACACTTCCATTTAATTTCAATGTTTTAACAACAGATCATCACATATTTTTCTATTTATGTGTATTTTTACACTTTTATTTATTTTTTGCTTTACTCCCCTACTTCTGTTTAGGCTGTAATTTTAGGCAAATGGAAATGTCAGCATATTCATGTTAAAATTTGACTACCACCAGTCATTTTAGAATCCACAATATGTAATATTTTCAGGTATGGCATGGTTGCATATGATTGCTATATATATATATATATATATATATATATATATATATATATATATATATATATATCCACATACCAGCTTGGTAGTACAAGATTCCATTTTTAAGATTTGTACATTAGATATAATGTGTATTCAACTGCAAAGTGCAGATAATATTTAATTTCGGTGTATATTCAGTAAATATCAATTCTCATATCAATATTCTAATATTCTGAATATGTTATTGTGTGGATTAGTAATACACAATTATAACAATACATTCCTAAATGAATATCATATCGATAAAATTAATTTCAAGTCTTTAGGATGCTCTACAACCATGAAAAGAAAAACCATGTTAACGGCAGCCTTGCAAAATACCATAAATACGATAAAAACTAAAATAATAACTGAAATACAAATATAATAGAAAACGAACTGACTTCGCAGTTTACAAACACGTCAGTGTAAAATGCTGCAGATAAGTATTCACAGAACAATGATCCCTTTGTCTACAGAAGCTGCCAGTGACTTTTCATGAATAACAAGTCATGCGTGGAGTTTTTGGCAATCAGCTGCTAAGGTGTTAGATAGAGCTGGTAATTGTAGCCAGTTTAAATTGGACTGAGCTGCCTCCTGCTGGGTAAATGAGGTAGGACCTTACCAGAATTGCGCTAACCCAACCTGTCTCACAATTCACGCTGAGAAGTAAGCTGTACATAGCTGTATCCAATACAAATCCATTTCAGCGTGGAAAAATACGTTATGGGGTTTTGCTTTTTTTTGAGTTGGCCACAGACAATTGTGACCGTTTTCAGTTGCTGCAGAACATTTGCACAAAAATTGCACAAAGCCATATGTTAAACTTTAGTGTGTTATTTGAGAAAAATATAATGATAGTTTACATAGATTAGATAGATAGATAAATATAAATAATTAACTGTTTTATATTTTGTTTTTGCAGGAAGCACAAAAACACCAATAAATTATAACATAACGCTGCTAAATTTCCATTAAAAATATTGTATCCACTTCGCAATCTATCTAGTGCAAGTTGTATTCAAAATGGTATGTACTAATTATACTGCGTCGTCAGGTATAGACAAATTTGTTTTCACTTGGAGCAGTTTGGAGGACGCTGGTTCCAAATTTACTCGTTTCAATGGAAAAAACAGAATATTATCTTGCTGGGGTTTGAGTCAGATTAATAGCGTACTTTTTTAATGAGATCAGGGAACTGTTTCCAGAAGAAAATTAGGACTGTTATGTGTTTTTATACTCATGCGACAAGGATTTTGTCATTTTTACACGTCTGTCATCATTTTAACTCTCGTTTTCTAACAGCTTGCCAAAGAATATAGTATAATTATTATTTTATTGAATAGAATATCCATATTTTGTTTTATTCCAAAGCTATTTAAGCAAGGTAGGAGAAAAGAGCTGTGGGAATATAGATTAGGGGAAATATCACATTACGCACATAAATAAACTATAACTTTTGTTCAGAAATGGTGTGGTCAGCCAGGCTGTTTACTTTGATTTTAATATATATCCTTAAATCCAAAACCCGTTCATAACAGTGTATTTTATAGGACAATAAAGAAACCAACCAAGCGTGTTCTCTTTTCTTTATTAATAAATGCAATCGATATATGCAATATAATCATTTTTAAAACCATTGGCACAAAGTTTCGTCCAGCTCAGTTTAATATGCTGGTTAGAACCAAAAAGCCTGCGAGGGGAATTTGTATCAGGAAATTGCACTGAGCGAAGCTGCAAGAATCTGGAATCTAATAATTATTCACCTGGAACGGCTGGATCTTAGCTGGGGAAGCCGAGTACTAATTCTGTGAAGTCAGTTCTCTTGTACTTTGGTGGCTGTTTCTGTGTTAATGGAAATGAAGCCGCCAGGTCCCTAGATGGGAGTCCTAGCTCACCAGACAAGAAGATGGGAAGGGGGGGAGATAAGTAATATTTTTAAACCTATCTGAACCCTCCAGGGTGTACAATGTGAAGGTCAAGTGTCACATCCTGTCTCAGTCAGCTTTCAATATCCCTTTTTAGTGTCTGAAGAGAGATGGAATCATTATGGGTGGGCGTGTGTCTGTAGATGACAACAATTTACACACATGCACAAACACACACACACACACACACGTCATCGCACATATATAGATACACAATACATACACATATCATGTCAGACCATCTTGCTATTTAGTAGGTGTTCTGTAATTTCGTTGTAGAAATGATTACTGGATTTATTGAATTTTGCAAAACAAACTTCTTTCCTTTTCCTTATGATTCATCCAGAAAAAAACAATGACACACATAAAAATATGTGACATAGCGACATTTTCAGACAGTGCTGTTGTAATACATGCTGAATACAGTGCAATAATTAAAACTCACAGCTCATTTTCCGCGCTAAATGAGAAGGACTTTTGGCAGCATCGGGCTCAGATCTATATCATATAATTAGATTGAACAATACACCCAAACTAGCAATTGTTTCCGAGGAATAATCTCAAGTCAAAACATTAATTAGCTTTTGAAAGCCACAATACTTGTTTCTCTGCTATGACTTTGGGATACACTGAATTATGTGTAGGATGTAATGAAGCCAAAAGAAAAATTATATGTAAGATGTACCTTTATCTCTAAGATAAAAAAAAGTGTAAACTGCATCATTTTGTCAATTTCGTTAGATGAAGCTGCAAACTAGAGTCGCTCAGCCGCCCATTAAACATGTACCATAATATGGGAATATTTAATTTAGTTATTGTGCTGTCAATAATATCCAGTTTTATCTCAAGTTCTATGAAGTAATGCAATTATTAACAACGTAATAATGGGCAAATCTCTGCCATGATATATATACAATGACATCTAGTATAAATGTACCATTATCATTCTCATTAATTATGATGATGATGATGATGATGATGATGAATAGTAGAAGTGTTTAAGCTTGTATATAAGGAAATGTTATTAGACATTTAGAAATGCGCTTATATTGGATAGATTTGAAATCCCTACAGACTGGCGCAAGAAAAATGCGCAAAAATGAATCAAATGTTTAACGATTTCAGATAATAACCACGTGATTCCTGAGGTTTAACCAGCTATTCTAATGACGAAAATGTAACTGTGTTTTCTTTTTAGATACCATAACTTATTAGTAAATAGCATATTTACTCTCATTCCATACAATTCAGCGTCCTTCACATTTTAGTACAGGTAATTGCCATAAAAATAGTTTTTTTTTCCTGTCTGCGTTAATTGTTTATATTTATGTATTGTAAAGAAATATAAATGTTTGAGGTAACCCTACCAAATGAATGAATTCTGATTAAATTTGACTTTTTAAAGATTTTTTTCAAGTTCAGTTTTGTGCAAATATTAATTAGCGCATTAAGCGCACGAACACGCAAATTACTATAAAAAAAAGGTGCAATCGGTAATTTGACTAAATTAATCATCAGTCAATTCACGATTTGCGAAGGGTGTTTGTGTATTACTGACTTAAGTAAAAGTACACTGATAATTGTTAGCATAGATTTGTTTAACGCAATGAACAATAAGTTGTATTAATGATAGTTTGATTAAGGCAATTTGTAATTATCTGAAATATTAGATAATGCACATAGTTACAACGTATTTATATTGGTGGATAGATGAATAGATAGATATGGGGTGAATAGATAGATAATAGATATAAATAATAATAGTTATATATAGATATAAAGGTAGATGATAGATATGATATGAATAGATAGATAGATAGATAGATAGATATGAGATAGATAGATAGTTAGATAAATAGATGTAGTCAGATTGGTCTTTTGATAGATAGATAGATAGATAGATAGATAGATAGATAGATAGATAGATAGATAGATAGATAGATCTTTCGATAGATAAATAAACAGATAGATAGATAGATAGATAGATCTTTTGATAGATAGATAGATAGATAGATAGATAGATAGATAGCTAGATAGATAGATGGATCTTTTGATAGATAGATAGATAGATAGATAGATAGATAGATAGATAGATAGATAGATAGATCTTTTGATAGATAGATAGATAGATAGATAGATAGATAGATAGATAGATAGATAGATAGATCTACAAAATATTTATGCGGCCAAACCATTCTGAAAGCTAGAACAACTCTGAGAAATGCAGATTAGTTACAATTTGAGCCAGAAAATTAAATACAAATATTTATTTTGCTGCTTTTACCCTGCACTTGATTTGATATTAAACTCATGATCCAAACATAATTACTTTTACCACCATCTTCAATAATTAAGCATTAATCGTGTTCAGTAAACTCTTATAAGTCTATTCGTTTGTACAGAAATGTAAATCCCACTGCATATTTACACTAGCCCTGCCTGTCCTCAATACTTTCCCGAAAGTTTACCAAGAGTTTCACAATGTGTTGAATATCCGTGGATTATTAAATTTGTAACAGAGAATAAACAGCAACATTGTAGAATTAGAGATCTAAAATATTATCAGAACCTGGAAAGGCTAAAATAGTTATATATTGGTGCGGTAATATATTGATAAACAAGTGAATGTGTTCGGAAATATCATTTACAAAATATATGTATATATGAAACATTTAATGGGATAAACAAAAGATGATGTTATGTGTATATATATATACTAGGCATTTATATAGTAGTTATATATATATATATATATATATATATATAGATAGATATAGATAGATATAGATAGATATAGATAGACTGATAGATATATACTATATATGTGATAGGTAGATGGGGGAGAGAGAGAGAGAGAGAGAGAGAGGGAGGGAGGGAGAGAGGGAGATAGATAGAGACAGAGAGAGAGAGAGAGAGAGAGAGAGAGAGAGATATGAGATAAATACATAGATAGATATTAGATAGATAGATAGATAGATAGATAGATAGATAGATATGAGATAGATAGGTAGTAGATAGATAGATAGATAGATAGATAGATAGATAGATTTGAGATATATGGATAAGAAAGAGATATTGGATTAATAAATACATATGAGATAGATGGATAGATAGATAGATAGATCTTTTTTATATTTTGGTATAAGCAAAAATGTGCAGGCTTTGTATTGTAAATTGCGTCACTACATGATGTTATATAATGTTAAATTATGTTTACGTTATTCATTGTCAGGGTTACTGTGTCATAAAGCAGGCTCCACAGTGTGTTGTTGTATAAACAGTCAGTGAGAGGGTTTACCTTCTCTCCACATATAGACACATCCCCTACACAAGTAGTTTCTATGGAGCATTGGCGTCAGGACAAGTTTTCTCTAAAGTATTTTACCTGTCTATAATAAGTGAATTTTCGCAGACTACAGTCGACAAATGAGGAAACAACGCTCGTTCTTTCCTCAGGAAGGAAGCCCAGTGTCTGAGTGTTAATACACAAATACACAGAGAGACACACTCTACATATATGACAAGTCTTATGTCAGCCCGGAGCCAGCTACTAAACTACAGGTTATCGCTAGGATCATGTGCTAACACAGCAGCCTCCCTGTGCTCTCTGCTCTATGAGACTATTCATTTAGGATTTTGTCTACCCTACATTTTTTCTCCCAAACAGGACGGATTACAAGCCGGGTGTTTGTTATTCTCCTGTCACCCAGACTTGTCAGGTACTAAGAAATGTAATAAAAGGTCAGGTAAGTGAGGTTGCTTGCAGCTGCTGCGATAGAGACATGTGTCAATCACTGCAGTGACAGCCAGTACATCTCACCTCCTGCCCTTCCCTTCAGGAATGGGCAAAGTCCTAGTGAAACAGCCAAATAGATGACAGAATTAAAATGTCACAAATAGTATTGAACTTACAGTCAGATAAAAGACGTGATGATAGGAAAGCTGGAGCACTGTTTGCTGTCTCACACATACAGGTATATCTTGCTCTACAGCCTATAGCACATTTTATCAGACTTGAACAACTCACTTCAATTTTTGTTGAATATCTAGCTGAATATTTAAAATATTAATTATCATTATTATTTTTATTATTATTATTATTAATAATAATAATAATAATAATAATAATAATAATAATAATTTAAAAAATATATTACTATTATTATTCTCATTGTTATCATTATTATTTTTATTATTATTATTATTATTATTATTATTATTATTATTATTATTATTATTATTATTATTATAATATACCTCTGTATATCTCCATGTCAGTTGGGGAAAAAATAAATTAACATATACCACATTAATTTATTTACCAAAAAATTAACATATCCCAAAGCATTGTACAAACACGACCAGAAAACTTACATACTTTAAGATCAAGCAACATAGAAAGGTAGAGCACAAAGGAAAGAGGTACTTAATCCTGATGACGTCAAATCTGAGTTATTTGAATCTTTGTAAGTGAGGTTTGACAGTCAGCTTCTGACCAGAGAGATCACCAAGCAGTCCTCACCTGCCCTTATATTAAGGATGAATACATGTCTTTTCATTATTTTAGTGGTTTTGTTCCCATGTTGAAACAAAACAAAGATACAGCAACATTACAAGCTTCCTCACAAGCTGTATTATCTTCATATGATTTCGATCAATAATAATTACAGCTATTATATAAGCAGTTCCCAGTTATACATGTGTGTTTGCATAACTTTGTGGTACTAGATAAACTCTTACTTTTCTCCTGGTTTTAAATATTTGAAAAAAGCGAAATACATCGCTTATTTATTTTAAGCTATCGCACTGTACGATAATTTCATTGTAGTGAAACAATTTCTTGATTTAATGACACTATTATATTATCATGTTCGTATGGGTCATTTTCATAACTTTATATTTTATTACATACCTAATTATCTATATCCAGATTTTTTTCCAGAAAGCTTGTGTTATAATACAAATACACTATATACTAGTGTTAGTATGTATATTTTATTAACAATACATATACATATTCGTGCACTATACATAGGTTTATGATGCACATAATAAAGGTCTCGAATTTTATTACTTCCAGTCGATTTATTGAACTACTTTATTTCTAAATACTTGCGGATGTTGTGAGTATATAATTATTACATATATGGTAAAGTAACTATCATAAATAAAATGTTCTGTGTGCATTAAGCAAAACTCATAACATGTTCTATAGAAGCCACCAGGGGGAGCTAAGGAGTTGGAAAAGTACTCTGCTTAATAACTATCTGTCTGCGATCCCTGGATGTACCCGTTCTGAAATCATTAGGGTGTTGAAAACAAATTAAAATAACTATAGGAATATATATGGGTATAAATATTGCTGATATTGGTAGAGCAAACAAAACATGGCTGGAATTTGTAGCATAAAAGACAAGACATATGCCCTGTCCTGATAGAATTCCACAATTTATTTCACGTAGCCATTAATCCTACTTACCTTGCTGATATTCTTAGCTAATCCTATTTCTTCGTGTATTACAATGACTGTGAAATGACATATTTTGTTCCTCTGGCGGATGTTTTACATGACAAATGCATTGTTTGGGTGTCCCTGTCGCCATAGGTATGGAGCCGCTATCTGTGAGCTGGGTCATGGTAGGAAGCTGAAGGCCTTAGGACTTTACATGCTGCAAGGCTAGACAGCAACAAAATGGGACCACTCAAGGGAAACTTCACCAGAGAAAAAAAAACCACATTCAATTTCCTGATTTTTTCTTCCCTTTCAGGGTTATTTATTTTTGCTGCCTCAGAAGTACAAATTGAATCTTCTTTGCACTGGGCTCAGGCTACATTCCTCCTAAATCCTACTGCTGTTCAAATAAACTGTGGGCTTTCTCTGTCTACCAAACTAGTAGTGTGTGAATATAATGTAGAAACTACGACCTGGAATTAAACCTGCCTTTCAGAACCTTGCTACCCATTTACAACTTCCACAACTCCACCATATCTCATTTTCCATGAATTTGATATTTTGTAAGTGGATGAATGAAAGTCACACATACACAAAGACACACACACACACACACACACACACACACACACACGAGATAGACACTCTCTCTCTCTCTCTCTCTCTGTCTCTGTCTCTGACTCTCTCTTTCTCTCTCTCTCTCTCTCTCTCTCTCTCTCTCTCTCACTCTCGCTCTCTCTCCTCTCTCTTCTCTCTCTTCCTCTCTCTCTCTCTCTCTCTCTCTCACTCTCTCCCTCTTCTATCTCCTCTCTCTCTCCCTCTCTCTCTCTCTGCCTCTCTCTCTCTCTCACTCTCGCTCTCTCTCCCTCTCTCTTCCTCTCTCTCTGTCTCTGTCTCTCTCTCTCTCTCTCTCTCTCTCTCTCTGTGTCTCTCTCTCTCACTCTTGTTCTCTCTCTCCCTCTCTCTCACATTTAATTATACAGGTCCCTTTTCGGATAGTGAACTTGGTATTTTCTTCCAATGCAGGCTCTGTTCACTTACAAAACAATGGTGATTGTCAAATGCCCTGAGCTCTCCAGTAGAGTCTTTCTGTGTGCTCACACAGCGTTAAAGCCTTCTGCAGCAGAGTACCAATATCTGACCTATGCCACACAAAGGCAACTTCCACCTTCTAAAACATTAAAGGCATTAAAAAGAAGGGAAAGGAGAGGAGGGGGGGCCTGGAAGCTAAACGCAGCCTAGTTTAAATACCCTTGTCTGTTTTAATTAAAGGTCAGATGTATGCCAATGATGGGATGGGGCCTGGGTTGGCTATGGTCATGGGGAGCCTGGCTGTCACTGCCATCTCCTGTCTGTGCCACCCTTTACTCCTGCTCTTGAACCGATGAAAGTTGCCTTTAAGCTACAAACCTATTAGTTACGGAGTCTTTAACTTCATCTATTTTACTCATGTAATTGGTCTAATTAAGACTATATGGCGCCAAAGAGCCTTGAAGTTGAGTGATTGACAGGAAAAGTTGGATGTCAGTAGCTTACTACTCGTGTCATTTATTTCTTTGCATAGTAAAATATTTTCTTCCCAATAGAGGACTGACAGTTTGTGGCACATGGTTGTCCATTATCCATATTACAACGTATTACTAGGCAGTTTTATTTGAATGAGGTTACATTTTGGATCAGCAATAGACCACCAGCTGCTCTCCAGCTGCTGTGGAACTACAAATCCCAGCATACCCCTGTGCTGGGCCTTGTAGTTCCACGGCAATCGTAGAGTCACAAAAACCTGCTATAAATAAAAAGCTTGCATTGTCATTCTTGGAAAACTGCTAAGGTCCTATAAATAAAATGCGGAAATGTCCATCTATCTTAATTAAATAGACTCCATACTACACGTTGCGCCCCTATGATTGCCATCTTGGATTCCCAAGGCACCAGCCTTGCGCTTGCCAATCACTCAGCCTGAACAGGTCTGGCTATTTTCTTTGGGTTGCCATTTGAGTGTTATTAGAAGTTGCCAATGTGTCAGTCTTAAAAGTTGTTGCGAAATCCTGGCTGCAAATCCTTGAAGTGGAAGTGTTATAATGGAGTGTGTGCGATCCCCAGCTTTGCCTGAGCTTACCCAGTGCAGCCCTGCTTCCAGTTACTGACCCGTGCAAGGCTGATAAGTGTGAGAGGTCTTTCTGCGACCTTTACAGTTCAGCAGCAGATAGCAGCAAAAAGTCAGTAGCGTGAATGCAATCTTCTAATGAGGAGGGCATGGGAGGGGAATGGGGACGTAGCCGGCCACCAAGGGACCTCTTCCAAGGGTCTGTGGGAAAAGACTTGCTCCAGTTCTATGAGGCACGGACACTGAGCCAATAAGTAAGTGAGACGCAAACACGTTACACTACTTGTTGCATAAGGATAGTTACACTATATATATTTATATGAGGCCTGTTAATGTGTTTCCTCTTTCTAATTACTAATGCTATATTTATGCATATGTAGTTATCATTAATCTGTAGGAGCACTGCAAAGGTATATTTTAAAGAACGTGATGCATGAGTATTTGGGCGATAAGGAACATAACTCATCATTTAATTTCTGCCCACCAGCCTGCTTACAGAGTTAGCAAAATATGTTTTCTGTAGTCACCTCTAGTGGGAAGTGTTCTCCTGGATTTATAATCATTTTATAGCAGTATCAGTCTAACAAGGCGAAGAGTAGTTTGCGGGTCAGCAAAAATCACTGACTCATCAAAACATTTACATGAGATCATTATGGTTGTACAGTCGCTGTGAGCCTTCAACTGGCCTGACAGTCGCCAAGTGTCCCAAATACCTCAGCGCTTAATCCTATAGGATGGCCAAAAATAGGACAGGCTTGTGCCATGGGATAAATTTCAGTGGAGATGTGCACAATTTACAATGTAGACTTATACTTGGAAAACAAAATACACAAGAATAACCCTTTCTGCATTCTAATCCACGATGAATAAAACACATATACTGTAGATAGCAGGGGATAGTTATTGTGCAGTTAGTCCTTGAATAATAATTCATATTTACATCACAAAACACTTTTTAGACGCAATGCTGACTGTAGTACATGTGTGCATATAACACATTTCTATGAACCTGGTGTGCGATATAAATCACATATAAGACACATTTATTTAAAAGGGAAACATTATTAAATAATTGATTATTACCAATACCTTATAATGTGTGTGTTATAATAACTAATGTTATACCGTATGGCAGGCCAGTCGATTTTTTTTATTTAAAGGGCAGAGTAAATGATTATTAAATTTAGTTTGTAAAATGCCTGCTACTGTTTCAAAAATGCGTCTAATAATTGTGGTTACTTTAACGTGAATGGGACTACTGGCTGTTTAATTCATGTAATACAGAAGTCAGATGTGTCATTCTTTAATGTTTTTACTAGAACGGGTTACATAGATAAAGTTAAAAGGTCATGTAAGGATATTTTCACATTTGCAGCAAATGCTAAGTAATAACAAACAAATATAAAACTCCATTGTTCTAGGCTGGGTTCTGGAATCTTATTGTTTTTTTGTTAATGGCAGAGCAAGACAAACAGTGTTTATTTTACTAGTTACATGCATTTTTTTTGCTATTCATGTCTCTTGTATATTTATTTCTTATGTACTCTCAAAGGAACTGCAATATTTGGCTGTAAAATTATATAAGCCAAACATCAAACCAATGTACTTACTTTATGTGATGTAGATTTCCTTTTTAAAAATGTATACAATTATAAATTTTGTAATATATATGTATATATATATATATATATATATATATATATATATATATATATATATATATAGCGCCGTAAGATGTGCAAGCCTTAGCTTAGTGTTGAGTGAAATAGTAATCTGTAAATAGGCGTTAAATATGGCTATACACATGGAAAGAGAAATCAGAGCCAGTTCATGGATTATTGTGTAGAAAGATTTTAATGGAAACTGATAGCTGTTTGGATGCACCTGGTATATTACCAATGCTTATAGATGCTGCATAATCCATCATCTTGATTTATTGCTATTAATTTATTATATTGATTTATTATCATAGCATTTTTTTTTTCATTTACTTGGATTATAGTCGAGAAATCTTTGTAAATGTCGGTGTGACTTTTCCGTGATACAATGTAATATTTGTGCTGTTGCTTTTAGCAAAACAGCGTGAGTCTGTACTGTCAACAAAGCATCAGAGATAATTATGGGTTGAGCCTTTGGTCTTGATATAAGTTCTTGGTTATCCCCACTCTGATATAATGGGTCAAAACAGGTACCAGGATAGGACTATAAGTAAAGTAGCCATATTCACTTATTTAACTCGAATATCTTTCAAATGAACTATCTTGCAGATAGATGGAACTGCGGATTAAAGATTCTGTCCACTCTTAACTATTGTTACCACTGTCGTTTAGATTTTCCCATCGCCAAAGCCTCAAATGTGATCTCAATAATTGTAAATCTGATTATACGATCAATATGTTTTCAGTATGGTTAAAAATTCTTGAGCACGTGAAAAAAAATAAGGATCACTCTCTCAAAATAAAGTAGTTCTAAGTATCCTTCTAGTAAATAAAATCAGAAGATAATTCCAATTTTGAATTCTGTGACCAGATTTGAACAGTGACTATTAATGACGATTTGCATTAAATATGTGATGAAATAGATTTGATTAAAAGGGCTATCTCACACAGCACTATATCGAACTAATAAAAATGGCTTGGTTATTGCCATGTAATGTAAATGACCGGGGGATTTAAATTAAAATCAGATAAGTACAGATGTATTTTAACTTGTTACTTGCTACCACTGTTTCCATGACAACCACAAGTTTTGAAATCTGACTTTGGAATACTAAAAATGACAGATTAGCCTTGTTAGTTTTTTATGGTTTTGAAAAAATGATGGTAATAATATGAAACAAAAACAAGATTATTTTCTGCATCCCTAATGAGGTGAATCATATTTGTATATATCAATACACCTTACAATCCAACCATATATAATAATTGTGTGGTATCACAATTAATTAGATGTAATTTATATGTGATACATATGATTAGGGTTATATAAGGTTAAAAATAGTAATAGAAAATGTAAAAAATGTACGCAAAATAAATATGGTATTTCCTCTTATATAAGAAGATCTAAATATAAATTGACCTGAAGTTAAAATGTAATTTTACAAAAAAATCAGTTTTACCTAATACTTAATAAATAAGTAAAATTGAATTGCTTAATGATTTTAAGTGAAGGTAAAATCATTACTGCCTGTTATGCAGTAAGACATAGTATATAGTTTGTATTCCAGGCTCTGTGATGATATGATTGTCATACAAAAAGTTAAAGTAGAAACACCACATGATAAAAAGAATTACAGCAATATACATATATTTTATTAAAGATCTAACTGTAGTCTTTCCTATTATACATCTACAAACGCATGAGCTATATATAAAATCCAATTTTTATCAATGGAAATGTATTGCATGCTGCTGATAGAGTTTTGTAAATGAAATATTTTTATGTCTGGAAATTACAAAAAGATTATGTAAGTAATGTTAATATTATAATCATAATATGGACCTAGCAGTCTAACTTATGTAAGCGTCTAATTCATTCATGGCTCTGCTAATATATACTGTATAATAACTACTCATGTTTTGTCCTCCTTATTTATAACCCATATAGCGTGAAATAAGCTTAGCAGCCATAATATGTTGGGAAAATGTTGCATATAGTACCTGTATTTTATGTAAATAGACTATAGATCAGTTTATCTGTCCCACACATTCTTTCTGCGTGCCATGGGCTCAGGGGGAGTGTTTTAGCTGTAGGGGTGGAGCAAAGCTACTAAATAGATTTAATAAGATGACCCATGTACATAAATTTGTTATGTAAAAATAACGTCAAACTAGATTGACAACCAAGAACAAAAGCATTTTATTTATTAAGTCAAAGTTGCGTGGAGAAAAGCAGGATGGACCATTTATTTATATGTATTAAACTAAAGCTCCTATTATTACATTTTATAAACTGAAATAATGGAATTTTTTCACATATATAGTGAGGCTGGAACAGACATTGGTTGGGTCAAGATCATTCTTTTCAAAATTCTAGCTAAGTTGATCCTGAGGAAGGAATTTAATATCCATCCTATTAGCCTGTTGTCGAATGGCTGGATCTCTATCCACTGTGACCACACACAAAGAGATGGTCAAATTGGGCAGATTCAACTATTTGGCAGACAGATCCGTTGAGGCATCATTAGGGGTTAGCTGATGACCTTGGCCACATAGCCACAGTGGTCTTTGGTAGACTGCATTGTTGACCGACTTTGTTGACAGAGCACCACACAGAGGGGGTCATGCAGAGTAGGATGCAATTTACGCTTACAATCTTACACCAGGGGGAAAGCACCATCAGCAACAGATACACCTCATAGAGGCGTATGAGGGAGATACGTCTCGGTGTGCTCTCAGACTGAGACGTAAGGTACTGTGCATAAGCAGTTGTACAAAGCGCTTTTTTACACTTAGGTCCCACTCTACATGACCTCCATGGTGTGATTTCAGTCTGATTTGGTCTAATTTGGGCATCAACATTACCATATGTGTGTTCAGTTGAAAATGACCAGTTTCATTATTTTTTTACTAGAACCCCTGTTTTCCTTTTATTATTATTAGGTTAGACTGCCTTTGAAATTTCTCAAGAGCTCTTCTTCCATTTTTATAGACATAGACATATGCCAGTGACTTATACAATAAGTTTAGCTTTGTGTGTTTATTTCAGTTTTAATCCTTAACACACTATTGTAAGTCCTTGTAGTTGCAGCTTGGCTTTAAGTACTGCTTACTGTTTACTAGTATTTCTAAATAATTAGCCATCTTTGATCTCCCTTAATTGTATCCCCTTTATAAGCTAAGTGGTCATCTGCAAATGTGAACACCTTAATGTAGGGCTGTAACTATGGGTGGCTCAGGGAAATGTTAGCTTAATGTTTAATGTTAGGTTAATTTGATTAAACTTGAGGGCAATGGAGTGTTAGTTTCTTTTTTGCTCTAGACCCTGTCTAGATAATCTGAAAGGTTATTAATAAAAAACGAAAACAAAAAAAGAAACAGGTAAGCAAACTTTTAAACCCCATTTATAATAACCCTGTGATTTCTAGCATTCAGCCTTTTTGTTTTTACTTACACATCTATCTATCTATCTATCTATTTATCTATTTATATTCTATCTATCTATCTATCTATCTATCTATCTATCTATCTATCATCATCATCATCACCATTTATTTATATGGCGCCACTAATTCTGTAGAGAGAACTCATTCACATCAGTCCCTGCCCTATTGGAGCTTACAGTCTAAATTTCCTAACATACACACACAAAGACAGAGAGAGAGACTAGGGTCAGTTTGATAGCAGCCAATTAACCCACCAGTATGTTTTAAGAGTGCGCTAGGAAAACGGAGCACCTGGAGGAAACCCACGCAAATACGGGGAGAACATACAAACTCCACACAGATAAGGCCATGGGCAATGGTCAGATTGAACTCATGACCTCAGTGGTGATCTAGCCATCTATCTATCTATCTATCTATCTATCTATCTATCTATCTATCTATCTATCTATCTATATATATATATATATATCTATCTTTCTCCTCTCTCCTCTCTAAATAAACTCTCTCTCTCTCTCTCTCTCTCTCTCTCTCTCTCCTCTATAGTCTTATTAGTTTGGTGGCTAAGTGGTTAGCACTTCTGCCTTACAGCACTGGGGTCATGAGTTCAATTCCTGACCATGGCCATATCTGTGAAGAGTTTGTATGTTCTATCCATGTTTGTGTGGGTTTCCTACGGATGCTCCGGTTTCCTCCCACACTCCAAAAACATACTGGTAGGTTGACCCTAGTCTGTGTGTCTGTCTGTGTGTGTATGTTAGGGAATTTAGACTGTAAGCCCCAATAGGGCAGGGACTGATGTGAGTGAGTTCTCTGTACAGCGCTGCGGAATTAGTGGCGCTATATAAATAAATGGTGATGATGATGACGATCTTATGTACCTTTCTATTACTTGGACCTGTAGCAAATACTTTGGCACAATCCATATATGTCAGCTGTAATGCATGGCCAATGTTCAGTGTGGTTCTTACCTCCTCGTAAGAGCAATCAGACTAATTAGGCGTGACTGGACTTTCATAAAGCCAAACTGACTGTCATAGGAACATTTATAAACGTATCCTTGGTGTGTTCTATTTAGGTTTGTAGTTTATTTTGCATCACATTTACCAATTCTCTGGTGACATTTTCTATTTTTTGCTCCTTCCTCTGGAAAAAGAGCATAAATGCTGAACATATTTGCACATTTACACTGCATACACAACAATGTTGCAGCCTTAAGATAGAATAGAAGTGTTCTCCTAGTGACAATAGGAGGCCTTCGCACCCATTGGTGCTTCAAGCCAAGATTACACATTTGCAACATCTTTCTGTGACCATTCAGGGCCTCATTTAGAGTCGGACGCAAGTCCTTTTGTTAAGCGCAAAAAGCACTTTTGGCCAAAGATCCGTCTCAGTTTGCACTCTGACTGAGACGGACCTCCTCCTTGCACCTCTCTGCGGTTAGAGGGGTGGATCGGGGGAGGTAGTGGGTTGAGCCTAGCAATGTAAAGGCACGTTCATGCTCTTTATATGCTATTTTGAGTGGAAAGCAACTGCAAATAGGTCTCTAGGAGATGTATCTTTTGCGGGTGCTTTCAGCTGGTGCAAGAGACCTTGCAGTACTAAAAAGCAAAGTAAAAAATAATGATAATAAAAATAATTTTATTTTTAATTTTTTTTAAAATTTTACTATTTGCTTTTTTGAGGGCGCTGTGCGTGAAAAACTTGCATGCCGGCCCATAAGCCAGATAAAGAGGCGTGTTTGTGCAATTTACACAGTATTCTAAGTCGCTCTAAATACTGTGTAAATTAAGGGATACAATTTATACTTACGATTTCAGTGTAAATTACGTCCGACTCTAAATGAGGCCCTCAATGTTTAAGACCTGTCTTTTTCCAGATAATATAGCTAATTTTTAATGTAATTTAATGGTCTTCTATTTTTTTCACATCAGAATAGTTTTCCAAGTATTTATTATTTTCTACAATAGATGACAGATTCTCAGCTCTTATTATTATTATTAGCATTGATTGGTAACGAGCCACCATGCGCTGCAACGCTGGACAGTGGGCAAAACAGAGAATGCTTAAAACAGGGACATATAAGGTAGACACAATATATTATGCAGGTGTGACAACCTCTTAGAATTCTTTCACATATTTAAATGTAGTGATCATTTGTCATGCAATGTTTAGACAAACGATTTAGTTTCAGAATCAGGTTCTGATATGACTAGTTATTGTCTTGCGTCAGCTTATCATACCATTCAAGATGGCCGCTGTATCTTACAAACAGTTGTCATATTCGTTATTGTGAACAAGTGACTAGGAAACTTTGTAATTTTTTACACCTCTTCCTGTGGTTGCTGGTGTCATAGTTCAAAATATTTTGATTTATCTGCATCAAGTAATAATGTACAATCAGGATAAGAGTTTTGGGCACGTACATTACACGGATGGGGTACTAAATGGCTATTGCGATAATTGCAAAAACAGTTATAGCGCCACTAACATGCCAAACAGTTAAATTACCGACTGGTAGGAAATACAGACTTACCAAAAAAATCACAGACAACATTTCCGACATGGCTGCTATATAGATCCCGACAGGAGAAAATGCCGGCAGTGTGATTGTCGTCACTTAAAAAGGTGGCAGTCACATTGCTGGTATTAAAGGGGCAATGCGAGGACCCGCCGTGTGTATAATGTAGAAGCCTTAGTAAAAAGACATAAAATAAAAAACGTGGTTAAGTGACGACAATCAGACTGCCGGCATGTTCTCCTGTCGGTATTTATAGCAGCCCTGTCGGAAGTGTTGTCTGTGATTTTTTTCTTAAGTCTGTATTTCCTACATGTCGGGATGTTAGTGGCGCTATAACTGGTGTCACAATTGTCGTAATTGGCTTAATGACAACCACCACGTTACACTTATCCTTAACATGCTTTTCTTTATTGTGCATAGAATCTTCTTGTAGCATGTTCAATTTGAGGCTGGTTGAACATGAGGATGTGTAAAGCTGCGGAAATATTACAAATCAAATATTTGGTTGACGACGGCCTGACAAAAGCACTATAGACTTTCTCAGCTCCCAGCCAGACACACATTAACTGCATATATAAGTGCTAAGTTAAAGTACTTATATATGCAGTTAATGTGTTTGTGTGTGTGTGTATATATATATATATATATATATATATATACATTTTATATATATATATATATATATATATATATATATATTTATTTATCACTAACAATTTAATAATTTCCCTAGCATTGTTTAAAGTATCTTTTTGCTGTAAATATGTTTATGTTGTACACAGTTCAATGCTTATAGAGAAAATACATTTCTCTATCTTTTGTTAAAAGTATTTTAAGCTGAAGAGTTGTTTCAATGTGCCGGTGTCAGGATTTCAAGTAATAAATCTGTTTGTTGTGTTTAGATCAGATTTGCTTATCGGAGAGGATTATAGTATCTAATGTTTGCAGAGATTAGTTCTGCCTATCCCACTTTAATATGTCAACCCAACAAATAGATCCTATTGCTATATTTGAAAAAACCCACTAAACTTTGAATGCTATTTGTATGATAGAGATAGTGAGCAAAATGTATAAATACTGTATACATATACACTTTTCGGTACCTCGTAAGAATGAGATAATAATTTTTCAAATAAGATAAAAATGAAACCATAAAACGCGTGGACCTGCAATGCTACTTTACGTGTATATGTGCACCATCTTCTTGTCCACATAGTGGCTTATAAGGTCCACACCTTCTTTGCAGTCCTTGATACAGTCCTTGGAAATTTAACCTGGGACTAGCAGTGCAGGTTTGCAGCTCTGCCTGACAATGTGCACAGTAGAAAGAGTTAAATGTTATTTCCAAGCCCAGCCTCCTTCCAATTTATCATCACCCCCTTTATTCATATAAAGGTTTCAGCGTTTCACCAAATTGCTGCTCAGTTTAGCTTCATTTATGTCTTAAATTAATCAAGAGAATGAGGGGATATCCAAAGTTCTTTCTTACATGTGTCACTTTTGTGTATTTGAAGACTTTAATTACAATGCATATGTACTTAATGAAGTTGTCAAAGAACAAGAATATAAATAACAAAACGCAAATTCTAACAAATAAAAACAATCAGTAATGTGATACAAACCAAGTCATCAGAAGAAAACAAGCCATTTGGAGTAACATTAACAATATGCAAAACAAGCAAGAACACAGGTATATTAAATAGACCTGAGACTAGGATGAACCCAGTGAAATCCACAGGGGACCACAAAACAGATAGAATGCGGAATGTGGAGCAATTAGTCCAAAGGAAGTAAATCATCACAGAAGTTCTGCTTTATAACCAAGGACCCCAAATTGGAGACAATAATACCTTTGCCGTGGTCAGCAGATGCTAATACTGCATACTGCACATTTTACTCAACCAAAATGTTTAAAGTACACAAGGATATTACATCTGATTTCTACTTCTAAGCAACATGCAAATTGTTGGCCATTCAAATCACTAAAAGAGGATATTTTAGGTTCTACTCTGTCTTGGCAAACACTTTTTGAATAGGTAAATGAAGCGGATCTTATCAGGGACTCCCAAGAATAATTACCTAATCAATGCAAAAGACTAATAGTGCGCCACTATTTTAAGGCTCTACCAAATGTACCTGATGCTTCTTACAGCATTGCACTCTCAAAATCTTTGTGATGGTATTGTCAGGTACATCTTATTATTTAACATTTTAATAGTTTTATTTTTGCTGTTGAATGTTAGTATGCAGTCAGTGAGTCCCATGCTCAGAAGACAGAATTTGGGTTTCTGAATAAAAGGAGAAGTCTGTCATCCGCAGTAGTCTTTTGAGGTCAAAGGATTCTCCAACCTCACTTCTCAGAGGCTAATATTGGGTAACCAGCTATGATGGAAGCCGATATTTATCCATTGAATATGATGGTCCTCATAACTCTCTACTGTCTTACTTGGTGTATGTGTTCTTGGACCGCTATGCGACAAAACTCCTTATTCTCTCCTAGTATGATATGAAAGCTAACTTTGATTGGTCGAGTAATCTTTCAGGTACAAGATATAACTTATTATGCAATATGGAATTATTTTACAGATATGATGACTTATGACTCATTGTGACTTATGAGTCTTTGTGACAGGCTGGATTTGGCTTAATTCATCTATGACTATCAGCTATAAAGGAGAAAGGAGTTGTCTGTGTTAGAGATACTGAGTAAATCATCATCATCATCACCATTTATTTATATAGCGCCACTAATTCCGCGGCGCTGTACAGAGAACTCACTCACTATAGTCCCTGCCCCATTTGGGCTTACAGTCTAAATTTCCTAACACACAGACAGACAGACAGACTAGGGTCAATTTGTTAGCAGCCAATTAACCTACCAGTATGTTTTTGGAGTGTGGGAGGAAACCGGAGCACCCGTAGGAAATCCACGCAAACACGGGGAGAACATACAAATTCCTCACAGATAAGGCCATGGTTGGGAATTTAACTCATGACCCCAGTGCTGTAAGGCAGAAGTGCTAACCACTTAGCCACTGTGGAACACCGTGCCTATTTCTCTGTACAGGAATTAGTGGCGCTAAATGAATAAATGATTATGATGATAGTGTAAAACTGTCTCCATCTTTCTCCACCTCCCAAGAGGGTATCCTATATATTAATTTTGGTTGCATTTGTCTTTTTCAATGGGGTGACACTGTTGGTTTTTGTAAGGAAGCACCAGTGCGCTTGGCAAATTATTTTGTTTTTAGTTTTAAAACATAGAACCTGCCAGCAAGGAGTTAAATTGCCATGTCCAGTTTAATGTCTTTCCTCTGCACACTTTTACAAAATATGATTTGTTGGAGTATTCCCTACCCCTTTATTTCAAACAGCAAAACATATATACTGCAGCTAGCAATCAATGACTAAATGGGCATTATGTTTGGAGCATTCTCACAAGATTCTTAGTTGCTAAGATTCATCTTTAAGCTTCCTGTTTTCTCCTCTCACAAGTACATGGCTATTCACTAATCTGTACAAAGTATATGAGACAGTTATCCAGTTATACCACCTTTGCCTTTATTCCATATTCCAGAATTTTGTGCTCTAACCACTTCCCCAGCACAACATAAGTAAACATATTAGCTTTCACCAAGGGAATGGGACAGCTAGCGTGCTCACTAGGCACAGATATTTGTTAACAGCTTACTTTTCAAATACCATTAGGTCAGTTATATATCAGATTGGGTTCTAAATAGATAATACTGCAAAATAGTTGGTTTACATATAAATGGAAGGGAACAAAATATATGTAAATTCCTGCAAACTGGAAGAAATGGAAGCATCCAATAAGATTTTGGGGTATATTTACTAAGCTGCGGGTTTGAAAAAGTGGAGATGTTGCCTATGGCAACCAATCAGGTTCTAGCTGTCATTTTGGAGAATGCACTAAATAAACGACAGCTAGAATCTGATTGGTTGCTATAGGCAACATCTCCACTTTTTCAAACCTGCAGTTTAGTAAATCTAGCCCTTTAACTTTATTCAGCAAGACTGAAGAAATAAAAAGTTGGTAAAAATGGAGAGAGGTGATATGTGTGGCTGCTTGTGTATTTTTAACATTAACTATGAAAATGATAGCTTAGAAAGCAATAGAAAATGTATTTGTCATGATGGACCTCAAAATGTGTGTTGGCAACTATGAGAATAGTAAATGTTTATGATGGACCTATTTGTTCCTACAAATAATATTTATAAATAGTTGAACATTTTGAGTATACCATTTCCTATAAAATATTAAAATACTATTCAAATTATTTAAAAATATATATATATATATATTCATTTACTTGGTAGGTATTGATGCAATTGCTTTAAAATATAAGTTTTATTTGGAAACTAGTGATGACACTTGTGTCACATGATATATTTTGGAAGAGTTTTATGACTGAATGTCAGTAAAGGTAAAACATCTGTCTAAAAAGGTAAAACACATCTGTATATAAGAAGCACAACATACATTTAATTTGCTTAATCAAATTTATTTCAAATTGAAACTTTGTGCAGCTTAATTATGTTATATGGCCATGAAACTCTTCTGGGACTTATAGTAATCCTATTTCATCATATTTTACAAGATGGGTGCATTATTCTATTATATAACACATCGGAAAGGTCAAATGCAGCTGGTATTATGGATGCCCCCATTAGACCAGAAATGCTTAAATATAATTAAGGCTATAATAAAAGAAACATTCCACAGCATTAGATAATAGATAGATAGATAGATAGATAGATAGATAGATAGATAGATAGATAGATAGATAGATAGATAGAAAGATAGATATGTAATAGATAGATAGGAGATAGATAGATAAATATTAGACAGACAGATAGATAGATAGATAGACAGACAGATAGATAGATAGATAGATAGATAGATAGATAGATAGATAGATAGGAGATAGATTTGAGATAGATGGGTAGATAGATAGATAGATAGATAGATAGATAGATAGATAGATAGATAGATATGAAATAGATAGATAGTTAAATATGAGATAGATAGATAGATAGATAGATAGAAATATAGATATGTAATAGATAGATAGGAGATAGATAGATAAATATTAGACAGACAGATATTTAGAGAGGAGAGAGGCAAATGATAGATAGGTAGATAGATAGATAGATAGATAGATAGATAGATAGATAGATAGATAGATAGATTCATAGATAGATAGATAGATAGAAATATAGATATGTAATAGATAGATAGGAGATAGATAGATAAATATTAGACAGATAGATAGATAGATATATAGATAGATAGATAGATAGATAGATAGATAGATAGAAATATAGATATGTAATAGATAGATAGGAGATAGATAGATAAATATTAGACAGATAGATAGATAGATAGATAGATAGATAGATAGATAGATAGATTTAATATATTAATTTACAGTCAGCATTGTGCCCTTACAGCTAGCTATTATGTTCGGCCCTCCACAGTGTAACACTACTTTCCATCCCAACTTTGTAAAATCCAAATATGTAATTTGCTCTTATTACTATGGAAAACAGTGACAAAATGATTGCTAACTAAGAAACGTATTGTCCTTCATATCTCTCATTTGTGGAGGTGAGACGGATGGAGCTCTCTAATATAGCCAGACTTTAGATATGTCTATAAACTGTCCAGCATCAGTCCCTCAGCTAGATTACAATGGCTGGTAACTGTTTCACATACTGTTTTATATTCTTAGCAGTTGGAAGAAAGACTGAAAAAGTAAACTCACACTACATACTCCTAGATTATTATCTGTGCTTGATGCCCTCATTTACAACAATCTCAGAGAGGGAAGTGATCATTGGTTTATGAGTGAATCAATTCATCCATTTAGCAACTGACATCTACTTCCCTGAATAATATTCTACTACATTTTGTAAGGAGGGGGGGGGGGGGGGGGGGGTGAGGGGAGAGAAGTGAACCCTGCCAGACGTCTGTCTGTATTTTTTTCTCTTTATTTATTTGGTTAATGCTCTTGGTTTTTGTAATGTCTTGGAGACACTGCCGCTGGTAATTCCATTTTTCTCCCATGGTATTTATTATTTATTGATTTTAATAACTATGCAGATCCCATGCAGTTTATGAGATTTTTTGGTATTTGTACAGACGAACAAATTACATTTTGCCTCCGATTTCGTTCCTGCATGATCTAAGCACAGTTCACTGGAAATAATTGATATATATATATATATATATATATATATTTATATATATATATATATATATATATATATATATATATATAAAACGAGAGAGAAAAAGAGAGAGAGAGAGAGATGCTCAGATTTTCAATTAATTGCATACAAAAATGGCTGACTTGATTTAGAATACTATATTCAAAGTTTTTTCTCCACAGTTACATTTTAATATGTTGCTAGTTTTGAACTTAGTTACATATATTTACCCTAAATAAATGATTATCCCAGTCATATCCGAATAAATTCTTGTTTTTACTTTTTTACTTACTTTGCTCAAATAATTGATGAATCTGTGCACAGACAATGCAGACCATTCGTTTCCCAACTCCCAGCCAACATGGCAACAACTTGAGGGACACGCAGACCTATGTGGCTCTAAATGTGAAAGCACATTATTGTGGAACTCAACACACTAAATTAAAGTCACAAATATATCCTCATGTATAGAGATTTGTTATTAGATCTTAACAAAAATGGTCCTCAAACATTTTCATGGGTAGATAGGGTATATTATGGTAAAATTGTGGTTCTTCCATGGATCATTCTTTACTTCACATACTTCCCGATCACAGTATCTACAAGTAGCCTGTTAAAACTCCAGAAGCCCATTTTACTGTGCATATGGAACAAGAACTTCCCCAAAATCCAAGAAAAAGTCATGCATCTCCAAAAAACAATAGGGGAACTGTATCCACCCCATTTACATACATAAATGCCAGTATTGCTCAGTTTGAACACCTGAATGCTGGATCTGGAGCCCCTTTTGGGTATTGACTAAGAATGACCAATCAGCGCTATACATTCTGAAGGACGTATGTTGCCCTCTCCCCTTGCCCCCTAACTGGTAGGTTGAGTTTCATCTCTTCTGAGAGATGACTCATGTCTCATCCATTTACCTCTATCCCATTCCTAAATATTCCAGATTTTGCTTCCGCTATTTTCTGGTTCCAATTATGAATGGTGATGCTACTAAGCTACGAAAATGTCTAGATTTTGATAAACTTATATCCATAGCACAAATTGCAAAAATGTACAAACCCCTGCAGTGAAGCATTCTTACCTCTTGCAAAGTCGCCATTTTTAAATAAGACTTGAAAAATGTTCCTCAAATTATAGAAATCTATTATGAGTCACTACTCTTTCTAGATTTTCTCTTTCAAACTTAAAGGTCCCACCCCTGAGACTAAATTCCCCTTAATGCTGAAATGTGATAGACATGGACAATGATGTACTGCTCTCAAAATGGCATTAATGCTGACATCCAAGGGCAGTTTGCAAATCAGGTTGATTTAAAAATCACCTATTTAATTATGAATGCTAAACTTCTATAGCACATTCTCAGATTTAAGGTATCCAAATCTTCCATGATTCTGCTCCTTGGAGACAAGCGTCCCTGGTGTTAGCAACTCTATATATTTACTTATATAACACATCTATATGGCTGCAAGGTTACATGTAGCATCACAGTGGAAAACATCTGACCTTAATATTTTTGGGATAAAGTAAGAACTATATAATATATAATAGCTAACAAAAATCTGATATTGAATGTTAATTGTAGTGTAACATTGTTTGCTCACATATGGCGTAACCAGCAAGAGCACGGGATTATAGCAAAAAGGATGTGTAGATTGTCTAGCTGATTGTTAAAGATTGTCACCAACATTTTACACTTTATAAGACTGTTGATACACATCTTCTTTAACCTCACAACTTACTAACTCTACATCTCCTCTCCTGATCTCTCTTCTTCCCTCCTGTCTCGTGTATCTGACTGTATCTCTGCCATCTCCTCCTGGATGTCCTCACGCTTTCTCAGAATTAACATCTCTAAGACTGAACTCATTGTCTTTCCTCCCTCCAGACTCCCCTCCCACCACAACCTCTCTATCGTTGTTAACAACACAACCATCTCCTCTGTCACCCAACTCCATTGCCTAGGTGTCACCCTTGACTCCTCTCTCTCTTTTGCCCCCCACGTCCAATCCCTTGCACAAGCCTGTCGCTTCCAACTGCGCAACATCGCCCGCATCCGACCCTTACTCTCACAAGACGCCACCAAAACCATCATCCATGCACTTATCATCTCCCGCCTTGATTACTGCAACCTTCTCCTCACTGGCCTCCCCCTCTCCCATCTCGCCCCCCTCCGATCTGTGCTTAATGCGGCTGCTAGACTCATCTGTCTCTCACGCCGCTCCTCCTCTGCCTCCCCTCTCTACCAGGCCTTACACTGGCTCCCCTTCCCCTACAGAATACTCTTTAAACTTCTCACTACCACTTACAAAGCTCTCTCCCAGTCTACTGCCCCCTACATCTCCAACCTCCTTACCATTCACACTTCTGCCCGCTCCCTGCGCTCAGCTAATGACCGTCGCCTCTCCTCCACTCTAATTACCTCTTCTCACTCCAGAGTCCAAGACTTCTCCCGAGCTGCCCCCCTGCACTGGAATGACCTCCCTCGCTCCATCCATCTCGCTCCCAATCTGTGCTCCTTCAAACGGGCTCTCAAAACTCACCTGTTCCTAAAAGCCTACCAACCATCCACTTAACCCCTCATCCACTCTGTTTGTTCTCCCCCTCTCCCCTGGTCTCTTCTTCTCCCTTGCATCACTGCCTCCCTCCGTGTCTGTTTTGTCCACCCTCCCTTAGGATGTAAGCTCGCATGAGCAGGGCCCCTCTCCCCTCCTGTCTCCATACCTACTCTTCTGCTCCGCCTTTACTCCACATGTCTGCCTGGAGTTTCTGAAGCATTGGTACATTGTGTTTATTGTTTTGTAATGTTTTACCCTGTATGGTCTACTGTTTGTACTATGTAAGACGCTGCGGAAACCTTGTGGCGCCTAACAAATAAATAATAATAATAATAATAATAATAATAATAATAATAAGCAATGACATAAAGAACTCACTGATGATGTTAACATATTTATAAATGCCAGTACATAATATACAGACATTATTGACAGGCACTTATAAACATAATAACATCATTTGTGTGGTATAAAAACATTCACAATAATAAATTCAAACATTATTATACTTTCTCAGCCAATTATATTTCATACACACTAGTAGAGAATAAAATCATGCCTTCGTATCAGGTTAGTTTATCACAACATTGTGATTTCTTGATGCTTTGTGTCTGTTTGTTTTATCTATCTTCTTGTTTAATAAATGTTGTTCATAATTTAGAAAGTATATTAGACTGCATTGCTAACATTTATTTCAGAAACTGCCACCATCTTGTGTGTCTTTACCTGCCAGTAGTCTCATCATTTCAGTAAACATAGCAGCCATTTTATAAACGGCTGCTTGGGATGCTGGCTATACGATAGCGTTTTGTGCCTCGTATTTCCCAACTTTGCTTGATTTGAAGCCAACATCTGAAATCCGATCTTTCTTTCATGAAAAAAAATATTGATTAAAAAAGTGCTTCAAATAACACTACATTTCATGAAAAATACTCAGAATTAATATTATTTTGTCACTATCAACTGGTCTCTGCCATAGAATACTCTACATATTTATTAAAATATAAGTTGTGTGATCTAACATTCGGGAGCACCTTTGCATCTATAATGACCTAAAATCGTTTAAAACCATGGTACATAGCCGTGGTAAAGGAGATTGCTAAAAATATCTTTGTGTGGAGCTAGGCCTCATTATTTCAGTTAGTTCCACTGCGTTCCTTTATGTTGGCTAAGCATGTAAAGATCGTTATTACTGTTACACTGATTACAATTAAGGGTAAAGAGCTAGTTAGCTTTATTAAATGAAGAATGTTATACCTTTCATGAACTATTAAGATTTCTTACATATGTAGATTAAGAATTAGATTAGAGATCATTTTTAGCTCCACATAAAAGTACCATTAAAAATAACAGGACCTGAAAATATCTTTAGTCAATTGTTTACCTTTTTCACACTGCTGCATCTTGAGCCCTTTCTGCCGTTCACAAGCACTTTGAATAAAACAATTTCTACATTTGAACCATTGAAAAGAAAATATACTCTCAATGGCTTTCGGCATTTGGAGGTTGAAAAACTTTTGCATGGTGAGAACAAACACACAGAGATACACAGTTAAATAATAGCATATTACAATTACAATACATTCACCTCAGGTTATTATTTCAATAAATGGTGCATAGGACATAGGGCCGCTGACAGGAAACCAATATGTTTTTTAAACTGTCAGCACTTTTAACATGGAAGGAAAAGCTTGGAGCTTTTGACTATGAGGTCCACAAGAAATCTTTCTATCACACCTCGAAGGAAAATTGCAAATCCCAAGAGTGGTTCTGATTTGCCCTTCTTCTTGTGCTCACCCCATTTGCCAGCAACCTTTTAACTAGTTCAGTGTCTTAGAGGGGGTATGACTGCATAGAGATGGTAATCCTTCCCTCGTGTTATACACCTCACCAGCTTCCAACAAGTTAAAATTCAGTTCTTGTGAGGGATTACGAAACCTTTCATGCATGTGTGAGAAAAACAGTCTAAGTCTTCTCAATTAGATCGATAAAATGTTATTTTTACATGGACAAGAGGTGCTGATTTATCAAAGTTTTCTCGCAAGTTTGCACTCAGGCAATGAAAGAGGCAACTGAAATTCACAGAGAAACTAACACAGTGCCAAATCAATAATGCACTTCAAAAACATTTGGTAGTCTTTTTCAATATATATATATATATATATATATATATATATATATATATATATATATATATATTATTTTTATTTTTTTTCAGGGGTCCCGTGGAAAAATCTAAAACATGTTTTGTAACAAGATCAACGTTTCGGTTCTGCCTGGTTTTGAAGAAGAGCCGAAACTTTGATGTTTTTACAAAACACTTTTTATACATCTTTTTTCCGAGTGATGGTCATGTAAATATTTGAAATTAAATTTCAGAAAGTGATTTCTGCTGCTAGCTGGTTTGAATTATGTATACTGGGAGAGGTGCAGAAAAATAAAATGTAACACGCCGGTGGGCATTGATCGCTCACCACTCTACTTAAAGACTAGTCCACTTGTTTTGGCCTGAAATTGATTACTATTATGTTTTTGTGTTTCAAATTTTATATTTTGCTTTGTTTTGTATGTAAAAGGAGAGACCAAATGTAAACACCTAGTTAGGGATTTATTCCACCTAGGTAATTCACTACGTTGTCCAGAACATCTGATAATATTATTTTATGGTTTGTGTGGAAACTATTTTGATCACCAATATGGTTATTTAGTGTTACTGGAAGCTATTGTAGATATGCCATTAAAAACAGCAATGACTTGTAGGCCACAGTAAAGTTGTCTTTTGTCTGCGTTAAATACGGGCTCTATTTGACCAAATGCCTTTTTTATTTTGCAGCTTGTTGGATTTGGGACCAGCTGCCTTCATAAGATAATTCTGCTTTACTGGCAAAGTAACAAGTTTTTTGTTAGGTTGACCTTAATTTCACTAGAATATATAATCAATCAAAGAAACACCTAAAACATTTCTTCACTGTGATTTATTTTGCATGTGATTAAACCAAGTGTTGCAGCCATTAATGTTGTGCAATTACCTGGAACTCTTTATCATATACAGTAGTCGCTGAAAAGGACTGTTACAGTTATATAGATTTACAATGTTTGGCAACATTCTATAGCTGTAATAATACATTTCTGATATTATAGAATATGACTTACATATATACTACTCTGTAGTTAGTTACAGGTTATCCACATAATACCATGAGTGCAAGATTGCAAAAAATAAAATATAATACATTAGTAATAATCAATCACATCATTGACAAAATTCATTATTTGTAATGAACCTACAACCAAGTCTAGATATACATTTTAGGTGCACGTAGACAACATGCTATAGATGTTAATGAAAAATTCCCTATATATATGACTACTATTTAATTTATATTTAAATGGGAGGAAATTATAAATGGGAGGGACTCTCTGCAGTGCTGTGACTTTCATTTGACAGGATATCTTGCCCTTTTTATTAAAAAACATTCTTCCTAATTACTGCAATGACCGACACAATTGGTGAAACAATGTGGTGATGTTTGTTTGACAGTCACCGATTTTAGAATAATAAGAACACAAAATGAATATGGCAAAATAATTCATATAATTTGAATCCGGACTCAATTATATTTCATGCGTATGTGAGATATAGTGAGCATTTAGGTCAATTAAAAATAAAAGGATAACATTTATTTTAAAAACTCAAATTATTAATTCAAAATATAGAGGTATAATTGACTTAAAATAGATTTCTGCACAATCTGTTCAAATCGTATTCCCAGCGGATAAGAACATCCCTTGTAATTTATTGCTATTACTTTTGATGGAAAGAAATAAGCATTCATTTCAATAGTGATCTTGAGATTTCAGAAGACCTGTGTGATCCCATTTTCTAAAGATAGTAGTCTGAGCTTTTACACCCCCCTCCCTTCCTCCATACAGTGCGATAGAACATGGAAGGCAACAAGAATCAGCCACCAATTCACAGGATATGTTTCCAATTTGTCCAATGTCTAGTGGGCACAAAAATAGACAGGATCTGACCATACCTTTTCCAGCTTCACTGGGGCATATTAGTGTGGTTGGAAGATGATTGTGAACACAGGATACTAGTGGATATCTTCAAATCGCATTTACCAACATATCCAGTAATGATCCAATTTGATTTTGAATGACAATATGGACAAAGGTGTTTGTGAATCATGTTATGAGTTGAACATGTCATAGAAGTCGATGGGCTTGAATTCTATCTCACAAAAAGCTAAATCAGAATGTGACAAAACATCTTATATCTATATACTCAAATCTAATCTAGTGATTTACTTATCAGATATATGAGCAACAGCTCTTACTGCAGTTTTTACCCTCTTCCTCACGTCCTGATTCCTGATGAAAGATCAATTGGGGACCTGAAATGAGTTGATAGATTGAATTGAGCATAACATGTACAAAACATGCGCTGATAGGCTTTGTCGCTACACCTTATTTCTCTCCAGAAGATACAGAAGTTAGTATGGCTCTCTAGTAAAGATATCAGACACATTGTGCTGTATATAGGACTGTGCAGCATATCAATCCTGTTTCATTACAGTTAAAGTTCCCTTGCTTATGCATTCCAAATGTTTTCCATGTCACCATTTTCAAACCATTAGTAATTAGTACTTATCCGTATATAAATCATTCCCCCATGTTTCTGAATATGATATTAAAGTAAAAAAAATCTAGAGTGCTTTGTGGTAGATTTATTTTATTTGGTTGAATGGAAGACTTATGGAGATCCTGGGTCAGATGCTCAGATGTTCATAACTCATTCTTGGTTAAAAGTTCTATCCACAGTTTCTATTGAGGCCACAATACTTTGTCATTACCCTTGTTACCCTCACAAGGTGTTTACTCCTTGTCCCTTCTTTTATATATACATATCTTATTAGTAGAGTGAAGTCTCCTTGATTATACTGATATAACTAGTTTGAGCAGACTAGATATAACAGTGGTCTATTTATGTGGTGTACTGAAGTCGGCAGTACAACCTTACAAATTTATTGCGATCAATATTGAGTTTGTATGATTGTTTTCATAGTACTATTTACAATATAAATGATGTTATGTTACTTGTGCTTGTGTCATTGGTTCATGGCAATTCTTCTAAAACGGTGATCACTTCTAGTTTCATTTACAAAATATTGGTTTATTGCACCTCTCTAATATAAACTGTGTTACGAAAAAAGAAATTATCCACATGAGCCTAAATTGAATTAGAAAAATAATCAGTGCAAAAGTTTAGATTTATATTGTTGCAGACAGAGTATTCCCATGTGGCTAAATAGTATATTTGTGATAATGAGGAATGTCTTTCTCAGCTGCTTTCGTAAAAAAGAATCCTATGATCAATTTAACTGTGCAGGTATTTGAAAAAGCAACAAAATTACTAACTCGAACCTTTATTCTCCAGTAAACTTAAGAATGTATTTGAGCCAGTGTAGTCTTTAATTCTATTTATAGCCAAAGCGGCATAATATATTAACACTGACATGTTTAGATGGGATTGCAGATACCCGAATTCCCAATATTACCCAAAAGTAGCTAATAGAGCAGATTAACCACCTCAAGAACACAGGGTTTTTTGCCCTTCCCAACCAGAACAAATTTTCACATTTTGGGAATGCGTTGATTGAAATGAGCATAATTTTTCTTACTTCTTAATCCACGCGTGTAAATTTGATATTTCTCTGTTGATACAGTTAGTAGCACATTAGAATAAATAAACTTGTATTTTATTATTATTATTATTATTATTAGTAGTAGTATCTTTAATTTAGAAGGCGCCACAAGGCTTCTGCAGTGCCGTACGTAGGGCGTTAGAACATACAAAAAAATTACATAAGGTTATACAAGTAAGAACAATGGGTACAGATAAGCAGAATAATAAATGAATGGATGCAATTAGAAAAATAAATTGGATGGCATACTAAATAATTCAGCATAACACAAAACAGGTACAGAGCGGTGGACGGAGTGTGGACAGACATGAGGTTAGAGGACCCTGTCCTTAAAAGCTTAGAATCTAAAGAGAGGGGTAAAGAGAGACAAATGGGGCAATTGGCATAGTGTGGTATACTATGCTCCAGAGGTCTACAGGTTATTGAGGTCAGCATGTAGACAGGACTAGATGGGGTCATGATGGTGCAGTGGTCTAGATGGTACAGGGACCTTCAGGGTCCAAATGGTGCAGAGGCCTGTTTTGGCAAATTCCGGGATGTTTCTTGGTCCTAGAAGGTGCAGTGGCAAAGGTCATGACCAGTAGAGGTAAATATTGGGAGAATTAGCTAAAATATGGAACATTTGCTTTTTCATTATTCTATTCATAATAAGTGTTACATAGTTCCAAAAATCCCAGATGCTCACCCTAATATTTTATCAACTAGTTCTCTAGGGTGAAGGGAAACCAAATATGTGTACTTAAAAGTTTTGGTGTTGTATAAAAAAATGGGGTGGATTTGGGTCGGGCGTTATAAATATAAATATTGGAGTGTTTGGGGTGACCATCATTCTGTGTAACATTCCCACATTTCCACAGTAGTTTGTCACATGCAAGCAGTCCGATGGGCAGGGGATTAAGGAAGGAAAAATAATTTCTAAATATTTTTATTTTTTTTATTTATTAACACTTTTTTTTTAATTACTTTTTAAAAATCTGTATTTTTTATTTTATGTTTTGACACTTTGGGGAAACCCGTTAGACAGAAGAGGCTCTGATGGATCTCCCCTGCACACTAAACTATTAGATCAAGTGTTGTTTGTATCTAATAACAGTATATTTGTAAGGTACTATTAGATTCTGGTAACATAGTATTCTCACATATATAATATTATACGTTGACATATAACAGTATATCATAGCATATCATTTAATTGCATGTGCAATAACTGTATGCATTTCATAGTTTGCAGTATATACCTATATACTTTTCTTATTTTTTAGATTTCTATTACGTCTTATGCATAGTGCTAAATGTTTGCACGGCCCCTCTATGTTTTGTATTCTGTTTAGGTTTCTTAAATCTAATTTTGATCTGCAATATGATGCAATACAATTGTTTCTTATTGATGACAGTATAATCCTAAATCCTAAATAGGCCTAATTGGTCGAGACCTAAAAATGACACTGGAATGCTGGCTTCCATCTCAGAAGGTCTAAGTGTGCAATTGGAGTGGTTACCTACCAAAATAAATTACACAAGGTTTTAATAGACAGTATTATATCTCTTAATAATGGGTGAAATATGTAGCAAACTCCAGAAACACAAATCTATGGCAACAGACAAATATATAACCTGGCACTAGTGTTTGAACCACCTTGGGAAGAATCAGAGTTGGGCTTTCTCATGGGTTTCAAATTTTAATTCCCTGAGGAAGTTATACTTTTGTATTTACAGTCCTCAAACTTAATTTTGTAATGCGTCCTGTATGACCAGTCTCACACTGCCAACAGCCTTTATAATCTTCTACTGCTTTCTTTCATGTGTTTTGCTGGAATGAAGAAGTGGGAAATAAAGAGCGGTCCTCCTTATTTCCAACTATTATTATAGATCAGAACCAGTCAAATTTCCAGTTTTAGGGCCTAGTGGGGTCAAATAGCTTTTATGCTTCTGTGTAAGTGGATCCCATTCCTCTTAGCAAGATGTAAATGCGGAAGACTTAGGCTGGGAACACATTACAGGGGTTTCAACCGATTATCCGGCAGATCAAACGGTAAATGAGCATTCTGCCCAATATCGCATTAATGAGTATACTGCAATGATGAGTGATTATTGTTCCATAGCTCATCATATGGTTTCATTTCATGTTTTAACTGAACTAAAAATCTCATTCAGTGATGGAACAATGTCGTTCCAATACTGCTGTGTGTATGTACTCACAACCGGCAGTGTTCATAGATCTCTATGCAGTGTGCAAAGTCACAATCTTTTTAGCCGATGGTTATGACAGATGAAGAGCACAGATCTGATAGTAAATCTTGTAAAACGTGTATAGTGTGTACACATGAGTCGGCATGCTGATCGGATTTTTTGTTCTCTCTTTGGTAAAATCGTTAAAGATTTTGCATCGGGAGAAATTTTCTGTAGTGTGTACCCAAGACATATTACTAGAAACAAAATTCTATCCTGATGCTATATCTATTTACTTCATTATTTGGGTCAAAGTGTAAAAAAGAGGTTACTGTGCTCCAAACATCATTATTCTGCAGAGAAGTAGACAATGAAATGGAGCAGCTATCAACTAGATAGCAATTTTAGATGAGACAGTATTCACTTGTACACTAATGCTGGTCATAGTCAGGTAACCTTTAACCTGATTATTGTCGAACTGCAGCTATGGCCAATTTACCTGCCAAATAACCAGATTACAGGGACCCTACATCATGCAGTCACCCTACCACTGCATACACATACCAATTGGGCCATTGACCAACCTATTTTGGTCAGGTTAGTTGGCAATTTTAATATAATTTAGTCAGAGATTACCTGATTGCTCTATATGTGGTTGTTTGAACAAACATTCTGAAATCTTCCCTGTCCAACCAATCTTAAGATATGTAGAACATTCAGAGTTGAAAGATTTAATGTTGTATTCCAGCAACAAAGAGTACCTGACTTTCTTAATTATTAACTATCTTACCCTTCAATGTCATTACATCTGCACATACCATTCTGTGGTCTCATAAACAATACAAGATGCCATCTATGAAAACGTAAAGATTGTGCCTGTAAAAATTGGTGACTCTATTTTTTGCCCAGCGTAAAGGCAAAACAAAATAGAGGATGTGCGATCCTGAAAGTTAAATCTGGAGGTGTTACATTCTTTCCATGCTTTTATGAGTGTTGTACACATGTTTTAAAGCTCAAACTGGCTCATTGTTTTGTCAATGTTTCCAACATTTTGTTAAAAGACTGACTGTACACAAAAGTGAATTTTTAACTAACATCAACCTGTTGAACCAGCAGAACATGCCTGGGACCACTACGGCTCTGGAGAACTCACTCCAGCGAGAACCGTTTTCTTTGTCGACATCTTGCAACAGTTGAATCCAAGCAGCGTTGTTTCAGTTTGTAACACAGGCACTGAATGTATACAACTCCCTTGACTCTGTGCAGGCGGCATCAGTGTTAGAAATAGCGCTGTTTGTACCTCTTCTTTTCCTGGTTATCAACATAGAGGGCAGAACCATTGCAGCCCTGTTGGGTCGAGTTCTCTCAATCTGCTGGGTCCCTAGTATGGCACCCTATAGTTCTGCTTCCTGGAGCTGTGGGAATTTAACCATTAAGCTACATGCTGTGCATGGATTACACAAAGTTTTAGCATAAATTCATACAGTTAGAGGAAAAAATAGAAAATGAATATTTACAATGTACCTGCCCATTGAAATGGCCTCATGCAAGCTCAAAAACATTAAAATCTAGAATCACTAGATTAATTTTTTCAACCGTGCTGCAAATACAGTGCAATAAGTACACATATGTTTGTCTCCACTGCTGCCATATAATACCGTTTCTTTATTTAATGTCTAGCGTTAGCCCTACAGTTCTACAGTCTATGTCCATGCAGGCACATTTCATTTTTTTTTTTTCATTTATTATACATGGTTTAAAAACTGATTACGGGGCATAAAGAATTGATAGTACAGTGGCTTCAGGGTGTATTTTCAATTGCTAACCAAAGTAGGGGAGAAACGTATTCTTCCTCAGACATATTAGATTTGCATGCAAAACATCTTTTTTGCCTTCATGGATCAAGCAGGCACAAATAGGGGGAATCTTGATGAGAAGAGGAAGCTAATTTATTTCATGTAAACGACAACATCTGATTCTGAAGAGGAAAATGTACTGGCGTCAAGCCTTCCAGGGGACATCGCTTGATACATCCAGTGGCTTGATATGTAAATAAGCACCGTACAATATCAGTTCATAAACTCAAACCTCCACCGAGATTGATTTACTGGAGTGAAGTAAATAAACGCTGTAGTAATTTTTGTAATACGAAATGTTCCCATTCCTTGTTTTGCAATAACATATTGTGGATTATCTATTTCATTTGACTAAACCAGTGTCTGGCAAATATTTCCATCTGCAACGTTTGACTAGGGGACATCAGTATAGATTTGTCTCTGGTCACACACAGTAATGGGGAAATGAAGAAGAAACAGATGAAGTAAAGAATCTGTTTATTGCTCAGTATCTAAATTAGTGTTTATTTTCGTAGCATTCCAACCTTTACCCATAGAATAAGGTCCTATCAATGGCTCTCAAGATGATACAGAAGTGCTCTTTCTAATACAGCTGCTAATTTGCTTGTTCTTCCATGATTGCACTTTTATTAGATTAAAAATCCAATTACTGAAAGGTTTGAATCTAACCTAAGATATAAGTAAGCAATAAATGAGGCAAGTGAGCTGTGTTTGCGGTATGGACATGATACTTGGCATAACTTTGAGACCCTCCATAGTCTTATAGCTCCTGTGCCAAGTTAGACAGATAGGAGCAAATCATATAGTAAAAGTGCTCAAGAGCACTCCCAAAATATTCAGAAATAATGTGGACAGCAGGTGAACAACAGGGCTATGACTTATTTAGTATGTATCATGACCTTTACGTTGTATCTGACAGTCGGGTAAGCCGCAGTATAGTGTGCGGCTCTCGTCAGTGTGGCTTTCATAGCTGTAACCTCTTGTTATGACACTGCACATACTGAAAGTAATTATTGAGCAGTACTTTGTAATGGAGGTTGGTTTAACTGAGATTTACACATGCAATATCAGTACAAGCCAAATGTAAAATAGCAGAACAAGAGCCATCGCTAGGATCGGAGGAAGTAGTTGTATTGGATAGAAGGAAGTTTGAAAAAAAACAATGTAAAATCATTCTAAGTCTCAGGTTGGGGGCTGTTCCAGCATACGCCTATGGTGGAAACAAACTACATCAAACTCCAAGATTTTCCAGCCAGACCAATAATGTTCCAATGTAAACCAAATTAACCTAGCTGATTGCCACCAGCTTTACAGGCAGGGCCAAGCTGCTCTGGAGGGCAGGGGGGGCATTTGCCACCTGGGCCGGTCTCACAGTGAACTACCTTGGGCTGGGTCACTGGGACACCTGAATTTTTTTCCCATTAAAATAATCTGCTGAGTCGAATCTTGCCCCCCGGGCTAAAATTTGCCAGCCCTCCACTGTTCACAGGTGCCCTTAACTAACAACTCCCCACTTTCCAGCTACAATCTTGTAGTCATAACTTGATGTTAAAAATACATTGAACACCAAATAATTGATTCTTCAATGCAACTAGCAATTGGAAAATTGCGGGGAAAAGAGGAGTGGAACATTATCATGGATCATATTGGCAGGACTTGTACTAGAAAGGTGCTAGCTTCTGATATAATAGTTTCTGACCAGCTGAAAATGTGTTTATTTCATTTAAATCATTTCACTCTCGGGCATGAATAGTATCTTTCAAGTGATAAGATACTGAAAATAAAAGTATTTATTTTCAAATAGCCCACATGGCCTCCAGCCACATACTGATATATTGACAATACAATTACTGCAGTAGGAAAAGCTCTTTTCTCTATTTTACGACTATTTCTGGATATTACAGCTGTATTTAGCACTGATGGAAACAACATTCTTATAAACATTTTCCATCCATTTGTTATGTTTCCTTTGACTGGGCTTTTACATTCCCTTGGTTATCGTTATGCCCCTTCGTCTCCTCTCTAACACAAGCAGAAGGAGGTGCTCAAGATTCCGTCCTTGGTTCCTTACAGTATTAATTATTATTATTATTATTTTGGACTTCTAAAGGGCAGAAATATTATGCAGCTCTGTATGTTGCATATATCAGGACACAAACAAATTATATACACTGAACATGACAAAGAAGTCAAAGATGGACATTAGGTTACAATCTAAGAGGTTTGGCGAACACTTTATACAAACAGTAGCAGAATAAATGAAATGCAGAAAAAAAAACAACTATATGTTGCTGCTTTACCGTTGTCAGTACAGTCTGTGTATAAAGTAATTGTCAGATACCATTGATTTTAATAGAGCTACATTTTACAGTAGTGTTTTAACTTCAGGGCTAAATTGCTGTCAGAAGTAACTACTAGTGGATCGCTATAGGAAAATCGATGGTGTGGTGTCTTTCAATAATATTTAATGGATTGTATTGGAACATATTTGCAAAAAATAAAAGACTACCCTTACTGCTCTCTATGTACACAAAATGTGTTAACTAGTCAGCTATGAATTCATGCATCAATAATGTTTTCCACTAGGGTGTTGTGTCTGGTTCCTTATTCATTGTTCTTTCATTTATTCCTAAATTGGGTAGGGCCATGTTTTGCTTTTGTTACTTTTGTTTACAAGTAAAGCCACATAGACATATGTGTAGTGACACCATATTTTGTCTGGCCACCCTCTGAAGGGATCATTTAGCAGTGGTTTAAAAATCAACCTTCTTGTCACATTTTAGTAGTGAGGCAAGTGTACATGATAATAATTGCATTTCAGTGATGTTTAAAGCATAGACGTGAAAATGTGAGTGTAGGTCCTCATATAGGAAGAGGTCCCCTGCCGTTGGCTTGCTTAAATGTTTTGATCAAAACATTTCTATTACGCTAAATATATACAGATTTGCACTGGCAAGAATAAGCATTGACAACAACTTTGTTAATGTTTGGATCCACAGAGTGCAGGCCTGACCAATCTGTGGCTCTCCAGTAGACAACATGTATATACTTTTGTATTTGTAATAAGAGATAATGTCTGGGAAATCTGAATGCACTATATCGATATATATCTCTCTCTCTCTCTCTCTCTGTATATATATATATATATATATATATATATATATATATATATACACACACACACTAAAAAATCTTCAACTTACTGGTTTGTGAATTCTTTCTTGCATCTTTTTGTTTTATCTTTATTCTATGTTTTTATATCATTAGGCAGAGTTTTTTAGTTTGTTGCTCTGGGATATGACACCAAGCACAGCAGAACTGTGGCATAACTAAGGGCAAGAGAAATAAATTTCTTCCTGATAATATATTAAAAACATGGCTAGAAATCAAATTTATCCAAAGTAAAAGCTGCAGTTAGGCATCTACAAGTCAATATATTTAAGTAAATATAATGTAGACAACTAGTTTAAAAGTTATTGAATTGGAAGCCTGTATAGTAATTTCTCTACTACCAACTTTCACTTCACTAAGGGTTGTCTGCAACAGTGCAAATCTGCAGGTCTATAGCATAAATGCTGTTTTCTGATATCAGTTGCCTATTTTTGGGCAAAACCATTTGTTAATACATGGAAAAGCTTAGATTTGAAGGTGAAGATGGCAGTGTCTGAGGGTTGTACAAAGTCTTGCAATTTTCTCCCAGATGTTTCCTCACAATCATGGTTAATTTTAAATATAAATGAGGCAAAACAGAACAATACTTTTAGAGAAAAAGGAAAACCTTTACTGAAAGTGATGTTATGCTGGACTCTGAACAGACATTTTACTCTTGACAGCATGCACATTTCCAGCCGACCTTTAAACCCACAAAGAGCCACAAAGAGGGTTATCAGGGGTAATTCCAAAAAACCGATTGTGGCTCATGTTCCTTGCGATACACAAGGTGGACAATTGGATGCAAATATAAATGCTCTTTTCATGCATATTTTATGGATCACTAATTACCTTCATTATGATGTAATAAAACATAATTGTTCCTGAAATTAAGAGGGAAATTATTAATCTTTCAAGATGGGAACAATTTATGTGTGTATAACTTTCTATACCACATATATCATACATTAAAATCTGTGTGCCAATTCTATTACATAAAATTCAACACAGAATGTCCATGAGTTCATATTGTATCACTGATTATCCTTATTGAAGATCTGCGAGGTAAAAAAAAAAGCTTTTAATAATATTAGCTTCCTGAACCTGCAATGACTCCTACTCCCATTCAGAGATAATTTATGGAAGTTGGGCTCATCTATATAAAGAATTATTTTTATCTTCTGTCTTACATGCAAAACAAACTAATTAAAACAGCAGTCAAATGAAAAATATAAATTTAATATAAACCAATGTGACAGGTTATAAGAGGAATGTTGTTAATAAACATTTTTCCTTGGATTGTTTCTTCTGGCTGCTATTACTGCTTTAAAGTTCTGCAGAGAATCCACAGTGTCATGTGACTCCATGGCACAGGATGCAATGAGCAGAGAGGCAACCCCTCAGTGTGCACTGTAAAATCCTCCTACTCTTCCACTCCCTCTGCATCACATGACATTCTGAGAACTGTGAAACTGTATGTGTGGCTAGCAGTCATACTTGTATTCCCTCCAGAGAGATTTTGAAAAGAAGATATTGATTTTTAAGAGGATAGCTAAGAGAAATGAGATGTAGTCTTAAAAGGTACTTAACTTGCTATATAAAAAAAACAAATGCTATATAGGATTGCTGGTTTAAATCTTCAATTTTAGTGTTAAAAATAACTCGACAGATCATTCCTAGAGAACAACATTAAAATCCTAATATACTTGATCTCTTATAAAATAAGACCTCTTTGATTGTGCTTAAGCGGTACAGAATTTTTAATGATTTTCATAACGCACCAATATAGTTACTTGCCAAACAAGGGAGTCTCACAATAGGTACTAATGCACATGAATACCATGGTAAACAAGTAAATTACAATGGAGATTGTGCCTTTTTTAAAGGGTCAGCTATGTTACCTTCAGCCACTTAAAAATAAACTTTGATTGAGGAAAACTTCTTTAAATCTATTTAGTGATGATGCAGGAGAGAGGGAGAAAATATCCCTCAAAATTAATCTTTGTGAAGGAACAGAATACTTTTAACAAGATGGATGATGAAAATTGTTAAGTTCATTTTATCGCTTACCAAATAAACATTGTCCAATGAGATTATTGTGGTTCCAAAGCAAAAAAATATTTAATTGCAAAATATAGCAGGTTTTACAGCATGCCATTATTACTCATAAAAGATATTACAATAAAGCAGGAAAGTACAAAATACCGAATACATTACATATATATACATAATATAATGTCATTTTGATCATTAATCTTTAATCTTCCATAACTATTGATCACAGGAAGCGATTGCAAAGCCGAAAGTAGCGAAATCGAGATGGTAATGTGCAGATCAAAATGACACTAAACATGATGCAGTTTCTACATCACGAGCCTTAGATACTTTTAATATATTATCATTTATGTATAAACAATCACTAATACATTTTACTAATAAATAAATGTGGATTGGAACCTAAATAAATGTGTATTATTTACAAGTGTAAGTGCGAATGTAAATGTGCGTGTTATTAACCCATGTGATTGCATCATAACACGTGGCGTACTAATCGCAATTGCACGGTAAAACAATATTAAATAATTTGGTTTACTTCCTCTAATTATTTTACTTTCACAACATGAACGGAGAAAGTGAAGTAAGTCCTACATTCCCCTATGAATGTTTTACAGTTGGTTTCCCTGTTAACCCCTTCTGCCCATGCTGAAGAAAACGTTTTATCTGTGTAGCTGGTACACTACAGAGTCTTGTCTATATATAATGAATATGTATATATGTAGTATATATAAGTTAAAATGTATAGGTAAAAATGTATTCAATGTTATTGCTTACCAGTGGGAATCTAGGTGGATCTGGCAGTGAAAAAGTTCTGCAACTGGTCCCGAATCTGAGAACCAGAAGGTAACTGTGTTAGGAGCCACTCAGCTGCTTCAGAAGGTTTCTAATAATTCATGCATGAGCATGGCGTTCAGGAAGTCTTCATACTATTAGGCTCCTGCCTCAAATCCCATAGTCTGCAGTCCAGAGAGTGGTACTTCCAGAGGGTGTCCCAGTAGCACCAATTATGTTCTAATGAACTAGGAAGAAAAATTTCCTTTGTTGGAGTCAAAGGAGGCAAAGAACTGCAAGGGAGTACAGAGAGCTCTGCCTGCTGATGATTACAGGCTGCACCACTAGGATCTGATTTCCAAATCTGATCCTTGTACACTAATTAGAGGATCTGCCAACTACAAAGTAAATGGTCGGGAGGATTTAGCTAGAGCAACCAACAAAGAGGTGCTGCAGTTGTAACAGCCATATTTAGAGTTGTACATAGCTTGCAGCCCTTTGTGCTTGGACAAGTAGATCAGGGGCTTTCACATGCAGGTTCAACACAGTAAATACATGCAGCATGTCCCTTTGAGATGCATCTTATTTTGAGTTACACAGATTTTGACATATGTTATGAGACATTAATTTGTGTACCTACATAAACTGGAGCAAGTTTAGCAGTTCATCATGATTGTCCATCTTTGCTCTGGACATATCTATATACTGGAAAAGAAGGATCAGGATTTTTGCAGAGTCCTGCAGAGGCTACTGTTTCCAGCCATATGCAGTGCATAGCATAAGGACTTCCTGGGAGCCAGCTTTAATGTCTTTACATTGCTAGCAGTACACCTATTTCCAAATCTGAGGCGCGAACATCTGAATAAGAGGTTTAGAAATCCTTAGAGATTAATGTTTAAAGTCTTCCACAATATTTGTGGATTGTAAGTGCGTTACCAAAGGGTGATACTGTGGGGAACTGTGGCACAATCTAAGGATCAAATAGGGTTTGAGGTTACTATAGGTTAAAAAATGGGCAGACTAGATGGCCAAGTGGTTCTTATCTGACATCAAATTCTATGTTTCTGTGTTTCTATGTTTTTCTGGAACTCACACTGGAAGAAAACATCCATCCAACTGAAAAGAAATAAGAAACACATACTCCAACAGAACAAACTAGATCACTGAAAAGAATCTCTATTTATGTTTTTATACATCTATATACCGTACTAGATTTACGGTTGCATGTTTTGTAAGATGCATGCAACTCAGACATGGCAAACATGGAACCGCAAGTGTGCAGATGTATGTTTGCTTATTACACAAATGGGGCATTTTTCCATTCACCTCTAAATCAGGCCCATTCTGTGCATTGGATCAATTAATGGACTTCCATCTCCTCTCAATCTTTCCTGAGTCTTCCATATGTCTCCCTGTCTGAAAATTAAGTAAACATACCTTACCTATATCTCTTATAAGTAACAAAGTAACATCAGCCATTGTGACATGGATATATCCACAAGAGGTGTCTTGTTTAATGCCATTAGCAGCGTAATTTAGTGGGTAAATATATATATATATATATATATATATATATATATATATATATATATAAAACATATTGAAGAAATTAACACAGTATAATTTTTTTACCCACAAATGTATATTGGTAAAATAGCATTCTCTGTACCAGAAATAAAGATTTACAGAGAATTTTTTTTTAAAAACCCCACTCTTGAACTTTTAATTACTCTACCATACCATTTAATCTATCAAATTTGATATATGAAATGTGTATAATGCATACTAGAGATGCACAAAAATATTATTCCATGGTAAATTCACCCATCTGTTTCTGGACTTTTGCATGTCTCAACGGTGGAATTTGGCCTTAACTGTTCTGTGTGCAATTTTCTCTATGATTTTTGTTCCACCTGTATTTCAACCTTTTGGTTCAGTATGAAACACACTATAAAGGCTTAGGGGTATATTTACTAAATTGTGGGTTTGAAAAAGTGGAGATGTTGCCTATAGCAACCAATCAGATTCTAGTTAGCATTTATTTAGTACATTCTACAAAATGACAGCTAGAATCTGATTGGTTGCTATGGGCAACATCTCCACTTTTTCAAACCCACAGTTTAGTAAATATATCCCTTAGTCACACTAATTCTTGCTGTTAGAAGGCAACACCGTTAGAGAGAAAGACAAATAGAGATTGAAGAAAAGAGAATTAAAGAGTGGGAGAAAAAGTGTGAAAAGGAAAAATAAAATAAGAAGTAAAATAAAAAAGAGAAATGGAGAGAAAAAGAGAAAGAAAAGGAGAGGAAATGTGTGGAAGAAAACGAGTCAAAAAGAAAGGAGAGAAAAACTCAAGGGGCTAATCAACACATGCACATAAAGAATGTCACATAATTATCTAGATAATTTATTAGCTAAATATCTTTTAAGGTGATGACAGGAGGAAGACAGAGACGGTGCAAAGGTTGCAGTGTGAAGTTTGTTGAATTCAATAAATTTCAATTACACAGTGACAGTGTGAAGGTGCTTGAACTGATGAAACTGAAGAAAAAATAACATGAAAAACAATTAACATTTTAATAAGAGTGTATTAATAAAATGATTTATCATTTTTCTTGATTATTGTGTTTTTATGTTATTACTATTTTTTATCATAAGCATAATTCAAGTTTTCTAAATTTATTTTATACTTTACTACTATACTTTATTATTAACCTTTCCCATCAAAATATATATGAGCATGCATTCAATTTTTTCCAATATATATTTTTCTTTTTATAAAAAAAAGTGATTCTATTAGACCAAATATATGTGTATAAAAATCCATTTTTTAATGACATTTAGGGATTCAAATACATTTGAGTTTGAATTCCACCTGATAGGTTACAGATTCTGAAGCAATTAATTTGCCTTACGGCACCTGAAAGTTTCATGTGCAAGTAATCCAATAGGCTTTCTATAGATATTCAACCTACACTTTAAATGGGACAAGTTTTTCCCACTTGCTAGGGCAAAAGACAAAAACTTAATAAGCATAGTCAAATATGTTTCTCACACAGAAACAACTTGATTGGATAGTCAATCTAAAGTGAAAAGGAGAGGAAATTAAAATAAGAAGAGAAACTGTGGAAAGAAGAGAGAAAAAGAGAGGGAAAGATGTAGAAAGTGAAAAAGAGCGAGAAAAAGAAACAGGAAACAAAGTGAAAGGGGAGAAAAAGTGAGAGCGAAAAACAAAGATAAAGGGCAAGTAAGATAGAGAAAAAAAGAAGGAGGCAATAGGAGATAACAAAAGAGAGCGAGAAAGTTAGAGAAAGCGGGAACAAACAAGAGAGAAAAAAGAAAGAAAAAGAGCGAAGGTGAGAGAAAGCGAAATAAAAAGAAAAAGAAAGAGAGAGAGAGAGAGCAAATGAGTTAGAAATAGAGGGAGAAAATAGAGAACAAAATGTATGAAAAGCAAGAAGAAAATGTGTAAAATGTAAAGAGAAACATGAGAGAATTGGAGACAAAATTAATAATAAAACAAGAGAGAAAGAGAGAGAGAAAACAATAGAGAGATGAGTCACCTGGGTGTCCTAAATGGAGTATGATTTGGACAGGAATAGCTTCTGCTACCAACAATTATTAAACTTATTTCAAGCTGCTGTTTAGTTATCAAACATTAACAGCTTGCCTAATTTAATTGGCATGATTCAGAAACAGAAAAAATGTCCAGGAATAAATATTGCACACTACTTTACCCCAAAGGACCAGGGTGGCTTAGTCACATCCAAACACTTTCAAGAACCAGAGATGGACCCAGGAATAGTTGATGATTTAGCAACTAAAAGCAACATTGAAGCCCTATAAAACATCATGCTAGATCTCAAAAACACATTCATTTCTGAGCTACAAGCAATAATAAAATACATCAACAGAAAAAATTGCCTAAATGCCGACGAGAATATCAGCATTGGAAGTCCACGTGGAAGAAAAGGCAGGTTTACATTCCCAGGTGGATCAAGCTCCAGGAGTAATATTTAGAAATAGAACATCTAAAAGGAAAAAAATTAAGATCTGGAGACCAGAATCTAAACAAATTACGGATTCACAGGATTTTGGAGGAGGTCACTTCAAATGATCTACGCAATAGTCTACATAATCTCTTTATTACTTTAATCCCAGATCTAACTAAACTTCAATTCATCCTTGAAAAAGCAAACAAAGCCCTTAAGCCTAAACAAGGGTCCCTGGTACCCCAAGAGACAACATCATCTGATTTGACAAGTTCAAAACAAAGAAGGCATTAAGTCCAACAAAAAAAAGATTGGCAAGTCATAGACTTAAGAAATAGATTTAAAGGTATATATAACGTTGGTATGAATAATACTTAATAATCAAAATTAAAGAGGCAGAGATATGCTGCTTCTACAAGGGTCGCTACAAACCATAAATACAAGGAAAGAAACAGACAAAATGTATAAGAAGTACAAAACCTCTGTCCAATCAAACTAGGTGGTCAGTTGACATAAAAATTTATAAGTATTTTACATTTTCCTTGGCAAGTTACATAATTCCATAATTAATTAGCTAGAATGAGATTAAAAGTAAATATCATAAGCAATCAGAACAGATTTCTTATTGAATACAGATCACAATAAAGTTGCTTTGGAAACATCTATGCTCATAAAGGAGATATCATTCTCAATGTATTGACCGCCTGCTAATCCTCTCACAGTAGACTCAGATTAAGGAAGTGTAACATAATCAGTACATTGTCAGCTCCTTACTTAGTAGAACTGAGAATACTTCTAGAAGAAACAATAAAGTAGCAGTGATATTCTGCTTCTTCACTCTTTTAAGAAGTCAATAAGGCAGCAATCAGAAACAATGAAGCAGTTGCAATACTAACCACTCATGACCACCAGGTCATGATGCGTTTCTCCACTATTGTGGTTTCTTTAGAGACACATAGTAGGGAAGTGTGCGGTGCACTATTGATAAGTTCCCCAAAGCTAATCAGCATGTAATCATTATCAGTTAAGAATGTTTCAAGATTTAAACACATAGTAAGAGTATCTGAATGACAAACACACTATATATATATATATATATATATATATATATATATATATATATACATATATATATATATATATATATATATATATATATATATGGGCCTCATCTTAAATATGCATTATGTCTCCATTCTACATGATGATTGGAACCTATCCTATCCTCTTTTTGATTATTTTCCTTTCATGGACAGAACTTGGGGATTGCTATGTTGAAAATTACATTAAAATGTCTAGACACACTATTTAATGGGAGTCTTTTAGTAATGTAATAATGTACATCTGTAATACTTCCAAAGTCCTGTAGCTAGCTACATGCCAATAAATAGGTCAAATATAATAATTTATATTAGACATTTGTTATATTTTATCTAACTTCTTGATGCCTGTCTGAAATATAATTACACATAAAACACAATGATTTACTGCATTTATAGCCCCACTAGCGTAGGGGAATTTGTTTATGGTTGTCCCTTCTTTAAAAAAAACTGCAAGCCTATTTCTTAAAGCGGCTGAAATCCGACAAGAAAGGTTTTAAAAAATCACCTCAAAGTTTAATTAACCCACCAAGGTTTAATTAAATATTTAATCTTATGACACTGGGAATTAAATATAGAGACGAAAGAAAATAATTTATCAACCTGTCTTTTTTCTTATAAACAATAAGTATGTCTGTTTTAATCTTGATATCCTCTCTGTAAGCTTTCTGTAAGAGTCTTTCTGCATATTCCTTACCTTTCAATTCATTTATTAGAGTTTCTGGAAATCAACAACATTTAATTTTTTTACAATGAAATCTTAGCAGTTGACCTTTCAGCATGTTGTTCTTTCATGCTTGATAAATGGGTGCTATTATAGTGCAGATAGCCATTTCCATCTACCATTTTATGAAAACTCTCTATAATCAGGCTGTCTCTAACTGATATCCAAAAATTAATGTGTGGGTGTGAAATGTGCTCATGAATATAAATTTAATTTATTATAATTTAAGTATTCAAGAAGCAAATATATTGAAAGTTCATCCCTTACATATAAACAAATAATCAATGTATATGTCATGGAACACAATATTCTTTCCAAAAGTACAATCTCTGATGAATTTTTGCTCAAAGTGTCCCATATACAAATTTGCAAAGCCTGGGGCAAATCTGGTGCCCATGGCAGTCCCAAACACTGAAATGAAAAACAAATAATTATGTGATAAAATATAATTAATAGAATCTACTATATAAAAGCCTAGTGGCGTGTGCGTGTGTGTGAAAAAAAAAAAACAAGCTGCAGCGCCACCTGCTGGGCGAAGTTATACACTGACCTACTAAATTATTAGTGTGTGTGGGGGAAAAAACTCAGAAAGGGCTGAAATTTGCTGCAGCGCCACCTGCTGGGCGGAGTTATACACTGACCTACGAAATTCTTAGTATGTGTGGGGAAAAAACTCAGAAAGGGCTGAAATTTGGTATACTAAGATGTTTTTAATTTGTTAATTTAATTAGTTAATTTTTAAAAGTGTTTATAAAGATTTAAAAAAAATATATATATATTTCTTGAAGGAGAAGTGACAGTTGGGAGTGGTTGCTGGTTGCCGGGGGTGACAGTGGGGAGTGGTTGGTGGTTGCCGGGGGTGACAGAGCGAGAGGAGTGTGATACTCAGGACTGCTGAGAGAGATCCCTGTGTCTGGATAGACATCTGGATAGATGTGGCGATAAAGATGAAGGATGAGGTGATGGAGAAAAATGATGATGTGGTGTCATGTGGACAAAACCACGTTAAAAAAGGGCGCTTGCATCGGGAAGTAACGCTCTTCCCCTGAGGAGGCATGGGCTATGGCCCAAATGCATGACAAGAACCTTTTTAACACCTTAAGTAGCTTGATTTGACTAGAATGCATGAGTATCATGCACGGGTTAACTTGTTTAAAATAAATTCACATTGTGTTCCTTCAAGTGACACATCCATTAGTAGAAAATTTCCTTCTGCACCATGGTGGAAATTATTTATGTAGAGAGACTACATCACATGTGAAAAATTGATAAATGATTTTGCATACACCGTTATTAATCAAATTTAGAAACTGAGTAGTATTACTGATGTGACACTTAAGATCAATTTGGGTCTATAAGGGATAGTAAATAGATAATGATAAATTAGTGGATTGGAGTCCAATACCTGAAATAATAAAGTGACACAGTGGAGTTGTAAGAGACCTGTGAATCTTTTGTAAATAATAAAAGTGGGTATAAGAGGGTGATGAACAAAAATAAAATTATACACTTCTCTGGAGATTGTCCTATTAGTCAGCGGTCTTTCAAAAACAGATTTTATTTATTTTTGAAATTGCCCAGTATATTCTGCAGCACCGTTGCAATAAAAAAGTAGAATCATCCAATTGTCTATAATCCTCCTTTAGATAGACTATGGAGTCCGGTGTGATCATTCCACCCACCCCCCTCTCACCCCTTGTCCATAGGTTTAATGATAACAGTACAAATACTTTGGAGATTGTGGACTTAAAAGTTTATCTCTGTGCTCCTTATCTAAGTGACTGATGACTTATATATTCCTACTATCTCATACCTGTATATGGATTCAATTCACTTCTATTAATGATTTCTTCACAGTACATTAAGAGCATACATATGCTTTTGATTTGATATGTATTTTACTATACTGAGATTAAATATATGATATTTATACAAAAAAATACTCCATCTTGTTACAAGCCACCACACTACTTGCAATGGCTCGCTCTGTAGCTCCATCCCAACTGGTTGCCAAGCTTTTTTTAAAAAAAATCATAGCTTTGACTCTTTCTTGCAAATACTTAGATATATGAAGCCCAAGTTTTTGCATGTTCCTCTATCATAACACTTATTGAAGTGTCTGAGATACCGAATGGCGCAGCTCTACTCTTTCCTTCAAGGGACGAGTCTTTCCTAGAAGAACATATCTTTAGTCTATTACAGTTGAACAAGTATCTCCAGTAGTAGAATGGTAGAGTGTAAGGGGAGCTGGCCACCCTCCCTTCTTTAAATCTTCTATTAAATCGATTATTGTCTCAATTTGAACATTCTAATGATATAAACAGATATTATGTGTTCCTTAAGAGATATGGAATACAATTACTGGTTTTGAACATTGTGTACTTTTGCTTTATGAGTTTACATAACAACCTATTTGGAGTTACACTGTTACTAAGTGACAAGAACTATGGGAGATAATTACGTCTCAATTTATCTCTGACTTTACAATGTGCTTTGTTTATGTGCCTTTCTATAGGCATTATCTAAATAACACAGCTTGCAGATTCACTGCACGTGCAATAAGTTTTTTGATTTTGAGATTATACCATTGCTATTTGCATTAAATAAATAATTTTAAATATTTTTTAAGCATATATTGGGAGCCTATCTGCTTATCTAGACTTCTGACATACTCTTAAGTTTATACTTTTGACCCCATGCTGTATGGAGCTTTTTCTGTGTTTATTAGATGTGATCCCAACATCTTATTAGGTTGCTGGGGGGCTATTAGGGAGCATACTGATTGTGTCTCACTACTTTAAATAGCAGAGAGGGCTTAGCCTCCTTGCCCGATATAGAGTTTGTGTCTGCATTTCGTGATGCCTACTGTTTGCTAAGACATTACCTATTGATTACATGTTGCCTCTCCTTTTGCTTGTCCCTGGATATTCTCTGTCTGCTGTCCTTCTTCACCCTTCACTTGTTTCACTCCCTGCCCAGATCTTTTGGCTTGTCTCTGGTTGTCCCTGCAAGCTGCCTGCCCTCGATCATTGGCTTCTTCCCTATTTTGTTTCCTCTATACCGGCTGGTGTTCTACTATTACTTCCAGTCTCAGTAATTCCTCACTACCTGGTACCTAAATAAACTCTTACTACTCTGAGAATAAGTCCTGGGGATATTTGAGTACCTGTGAGAATATTGCCCTTGCTCTCACACACCCTGATTTGCAGTGAGAGTTGTTACATATCTTATCGTCAGAATTCAGTGGCAATCTAAGCAAATCAAATATGGGGTTGATCAGAACTAAAAGCTAATATCTATTATATACAGCAAACTACCTATACTTGATTAATGCCATGCAACATTATCTGGAGAATTGGAAACATATTTATATTACTTGGATATGTAAAATAAATATAATTAAAACATTCACCCCAGATTCCTTTACCTAATCAATGTCTAATAGTAAATATCCCAAAGAGCACTTTAGTCAAATGCAATCATGCTGTAGCAGGTTTATATGGGGATCCTCCACAGGCAGAGTCAAGACAAGTTCTGTTCAGACCCAAAGAAGGAGGAGGTCTGGAACTTACCAAATTCCACAAATATGTTGCAATTGCTAAACTTAACCAACAGGGGTATATCATACTCCTGCCACATCTGAAGAAATGGGTAACCATAGAGGACAGCTTAATAGATAAATAAAATAACACCTCTCAGGTTATCTGACTACCACAAATCAAACAGAAACATTGACAATTGTACCTTCCCCACAGTAATACTATCTTACAGTATATGGTACAAAACAAACAATATCCTTTTATCGTGTATCCCTCTCCATCAACTTCCCTAATACAGAACAAAACTTGTGATCCAGTTGGCTCACCTTTGGCACCTCTCTGTGGGAAAAAAATAGAATAACACGTATCATTCAGGTGATAAAGTGCATTTACTTCCCATCTTTTACAGATTTACAAGAAATGTGCAGAATACAAACCAATAAATTCTATCAATATTTACAACTCAGATGCTACGCACAGTCTCTAAATCCCCAAGATGTCTTTAGAAATATAGCTAAAATAGAAATTATCTGCCTCAATTCTCCAAACAAAAAGGGAATGGTTTCTTAGATACAAAATAAAGTACTGACTGAAATAAATGAGCATAATGATTCATTTGGATCAGTATGAAACAGAGACCTAGGGGTAGATATGGACCAACATAATTTGGCTGATTTAAGGTTATATACAGCAACTTGCTCAAAAAATCCTAATATGGGGGAATGCATATTACCTCCAGATTAAATTAATAATACACATTAAATATTACCTGTAAACCTAATCAGAGAGAAACGGAGAGGTAAAAATAATGAAAAGGACGGAGAGAAAATGAGAGAAGAAGAGAGAAGAGATTGAAAGAGAGAGAGAGAGAGGGAGGGAGAAAAAGAGAGGAAAAAAAGAGAAAAAAAGGAAAAGAGGAAAAAAAATTATGAAGATAACAAAATAAGAGTGAAATGAGAGACAAAAATAGAAGGTGTGCAAATGAAAAGGAGGAAAAGAGAAAGAGAGTGAATGGAAAAAGATATAACAGGAATAAGACAGAGAGATAACAAAAGAGAAAGTAACAGATAAGGAGAGAGAGAGAGAAAATGAGAGAAAGATAAATAGAGAAAGATAAAGAGAATCAAAAAAGAAAAATGTAGAGACATAAATATTAAGGAAAATAGAGAAACATTTGTTAAAGTGAGAGAAACAAAGAGAGAATGATAAGAAAAAAAGATAAATATATAGAATAAGTGGAAAAAAAAGAGAAATAAATAAATAAACAGAGAGTCATAGAAATGAGAGAGGACAATAGACAAAAAACAGAGATAGAGAAAATAAGAAATAAATAGAAAAGAATGTGAAAGATAGAAAGGACAGGTGAATAAAGAATAGACAAGAGATTTATAGAGCAATGAAGAGAGAGAAAAAAGAGAGAAAAAAGAAAATGACAGGAAAAGAGAGAGCAAAAAGAAAATAAGAAAATGCAAAGAAGAAAGAACAAGTGAGAGAGAAACAAGACAGAGAAGATAGAGATAGAGAAAATGAGAGTAAGTGAAAGGAGAAGAGAAAGAACAAGAGAAAAGCAAAACAATTATGACATTGTAAGTGGCTCTCTACACTTTACAATATAACTGTCAACAATCAAATGCTGAAACTATGTATCAACATTAGTGTCACCTTAGGATTATCTGCCGTATTTAGGTTTACATAGGGGTGAAGAAATGTTGCACTCTATAATTCGCACTGAAACGAAAGGATTGTATGCAGCCATCATGAGGAAAGTCTTAGTAACAGTTTTACTTTACAAAATACAGAAAACAATAATAATGGGTATCATAGTCCTAATATTACAGTTAGTAATAGGAACTGTGGCAAGCAGTATGCTCAAGTGTGAAATAACTGGACACTCACAAGAAACATACTGTTCCTCGGGAAGTAGAAGTAAGTGTAGTGAAAAGCTACGGGGTAGTCTTTTATGCAATAAACTCTACTAAACTTATGACTAGGTGTAGGATAAAGGAAAGAGTAGTCCCAGCAGAATAGGGCAATTTAAGGCAAGCGCCTCTATCTCAAATGGATTATTACACAGCTAAATAGCTGTAGGAGTGGGTCAGTATAGCGTTAGGCAGGTTACTCACACATGTAGTGGATACTATCCTTCTCTGGAACATAGAAGTATTCTCTGAACTGATGTCAAAGACCTGGAATGTCCTCCGATGACTCACCTCACCATACAGCAATATAAATCAGTAGCAGCAAAATCAACAGCAGGTACAGAAAGGACAGCAAAGACTCAGGACAAGTTTTAGACAACTGGAACACCTCTGGACTCTTCCTGGAACTCCAGGGAGTATCTTGGCTTTCTCTTTCCTCTGCACTGATATCTGGCTCTCGGGCCTGGACCTGGAGTCCTCCTGCTTTTCTGGAAGCTTGTACAGGACCCTTGGCAAGTTAGTTCTTGGCTGTGGTGGACTCCCTCCTGGGATTGACATTGCCCTCTGATAATCTTGAAGCTAATTCTAACAATCTTGCAGCTCTCCCTGAGGGCTTGGCAGCTTTGGTGGATAAACTTGCATCTCTGTCTGTCAAAATGGCAGTTGGCTCCGTTAGACTGGTGGCTCTGTCTATGAGATGGAATGCAAAGCCCTTCTCATCTCATAGTTCTCTAAGTGAGTTATTCTCTCTATTCTTCTGCCTGGTTCTAAGACACTCATACTTCCAGAATTCACACATACTGTGTGTTCCATCTTCTCCAGCCATTCTAGTAACTAAGTGTTGTGCAGGCTCTCTGCTCCTCAGATTGGATTTAGGGCTCTTAAAAATGCAGCAGTCACACTTGCTTTGAGTTTCATTCCCTTTGCAGACTCTGTACCTGTGCAGATGCTTGTTTTTGTACAGATATGCCTCTTAAGTATATGGCAGTCGACCCAACTATGGCTGAGCCTACTTGCTCCGCAGCCACAGAGAGCAGAAAATGCAAAGAAAAAGAGAGAAAAACAGGGTGGAAGGGATAGACAATTTCCCAAAGAAATACAATTTTTTTTTAAAATAGATAACGTTTCCTCCAGTTATATTTGGGCAGGCTTCGCAGGGGAATTTGTTTGAGATTTTGGCATCTGCAGAGGTGTCGTTGGCAGACGTGCCAAAGAATATCTTCTAATGCAGTTTTATACATTGTTTTAACCTGTGGTTGAAGCAGCTCTGCAACCAATGGGTTGGCAGTTGCCTCATAAATTTAATCCTGATTTTTGGTGACAGATTATGGCAGAGTACAACTTGGTGAGATTTTTGTCTGCTTCAACCTCATTTGCAATGGTTACAGTATATAGAGGTAGTTCTGTTTGGGAGGAAGAAACATTGCCACATGATGATCAAGTGGCAATGCAAATTTACTGTTCCACTGTTAATTGTGCCTGATGTAATCATGCCATTTGACATATTTGTGCATGTTACTGAGAGAAAGTAGTGGCATGGGGGTTTAATAGGAGGGTTTTCTATAACATGAGGCTTTATCTCCCAGGCGCAGGGCTTTTGGTAGTGCTGTTGCTTGACACATCAAGCAGTGTCCTTAGGCATTAGAGATGCTGACTCCATTACTGCTATCCCTAGTACTGTCTCTAGTATTGCAGAGATGGGTGAAGCACCAATTATCGCTGTTGTTGACTCATATGAATGAATGGTGCATGAAATTCTTAAGCTAGTCATGCTGATACTGTTCCTGAACCTAAGAATGCAGCATGATGTAAGTGGTGATTCCTAGGAACCATCTCCTTTATGTGGGAGTTCTAAGATTGTCTCTTTCCTCATATGCAATACCTCTGTGAATGCACCTGGAGACTTTTGACCTTCTAGCAGAATAGTGCAGGATGTACCTGGATATGTAATTGAGTGCAGCAGTTGGTGCAGCTCTGACACTTCTACTTAATTAGAGAACGCTCTTGGTGTGAGTTGCAGAGTTGGCACCTTTCCTGTCGCACATCTCCAATTCAGATTCACTTTGGATGGCATTACACTTTTTGCCTAAATTTAAATTCTTTGACCTACTTTCCTTCCCTTCCTTCCTGGGCCTGTTTGTGACTGCTTGACTGCCATGAGTTCAAAATGGGTCTGATTATATTAATATACCACTGATATTAAGTTGGTATATGCCACCACAAGTTTTATTTGCTTTCTGTTTGGGATTGGATTGTAATATGCATCTTTATATTTTTATGTTGGGTTGGATGTTACATAGTCAAATACTTTCTTTAAAATAAGATATCATAATTTTCTCAGGTTCTGATATTTCCCTTTAACTATTTTTTCTGATTAGCTGTTAACATCCTGCTGCTTTTGCTATTCTTTTCTGCCCCTGTTATGCCATCTAGTGGGAAGTAAAAATCCTTTCTTAATCTAAACCCCTATATTTATCCATATTCTTATCATTATAGTTTATTAAACTATACCTCTTAGGCAAATAAATGCTGCAGTATGTTTCCGATAAAGATGTCTGATCATTTTATTTGGACCCTGAAAATGGACACCTATAAGAATGTGAATGGTACTAAGCATTCATTTGAGAATTTAAAACCACAGCGTTTTTGAAAAAACTGCCAGTTAACCTGCATAAATAAATTTAGAATTCAGCAGCATTTATTTACAAACACAAGTCAATTAGGTTTCTGTGAAGAAAAGAGCTACAGTCATAATCCAGAACCAATTTAAAAATCTGTGAGTTGATTTTGAGTGGGTAGATTGCTGGGGATACCTGTTTGTTTGGTTATGGATTAGTCTTGATGGTTGCAGGCTACAGCACATTCTTCTTTCATTACACACAAGACTGAGATCAGCAGGGGCCTGATTCATTAAGGATCTTAACTTGAGAAACTTCTTATATCAGTCTCCTGGACAAAACCATGTTACAATGCAAGGGGTGCAAATTAGTATTCTGTTTTGCACATGAGTTAAATACTGACTGTTTTTTCATGTAGCACACAAATATCAACTTTAAATTTCAGTGTACAAATAAGCTATCAAGTATCTGTGTGCTACATGAAAAAACAGGCAGTATTTAATTTATGTGCAAAACAGAATACTAATTTGCACCCCTTGCATTGTAACATGGTTTTGTCCAGGAGACTGAAATAAGAAGTTTCTCAAGTTAAGATTCTTAATGAATCAGGCCCCATGTCCTTAAAAGGCACAAGCAGCCAGAATAAGACCAATATGATTTGCCATTGCCTAGGATGTAAGTAGGGCCCATCAAGCATTCGGAAATACTCCATGGAGTAAATTTAGCAAGCTACAGGTTTGAAAAAGTAGAGATGTTGCCTATAGCAACCAATCAGATTCTAGTTATCATTTATTTAGTAAATTCTACAAAATGACAGCTAGAATCTGGTTAGTTGCTATAGGCAACATCTCCACTTATTTAAATTCGCAGCTTGATAAATTTACCTCCATGAGTGTTACATGGTCATGTATGACTTTTTGTTACAACATAAACGTGATATTGAAAGTGCGATTGCATCTAGTGGGGACCTCAATTTTGGCAATTTCTTTTTAACCCAAAGTATTTATAACTTGATCTTGACTGCGTAAGATCAATTAAGGTGACAGCACATTTCACATGTTGACAACAGAAAGTTTTGCACATGAGAAACACTGTATGCTAAAGGGATGGGAGAGGATTTATGTCAGCCCGGCGGATAACAATTGGGGAGAAAATTGCAAAATAACCTGACCTATTATTTTCATCACTACACCCACTCTTTATAATTAATAAAAAGCTTTACAGATTCTGTATTTTGTGTTGATCAGTAACAACAAATCCCAAAGAAGTACAATAGATAAAAACAAAGTGAAAGTATACCTTTAAATGTAAATAGTATAAAACGGATGGAATTTTCAGAAGAGCATTACTAATAATATCACAAAGTCACTTCCGAATCCAACATAGCCATTGCATGCCTACAAGGTGACCCACTTGCAAATGGATAAGTGATTTTGCAATAAATTTTTCATTGCTTGCTTTACTTTGGGAAATACATTATTGTTTTTACAGTCTTTTTGAAAAATTGTATGGTGTAAGAGCATTACCTTCCAGCTACAACTTCTTCTCTATTGAGCTCATCAAACCTCTTTATCCCCATCCCTAAAAATCAAGTTGTCATGATCACTGGAACTATTACTTCACTGAATCTGAGTTATCCACACCACCATCGTCATCATCAATTATTTATATAGCGCCACTAATTCTGTAGCGTTGTACAGAGAACTCACTCACATCAACCCCTGCCCCATTGGGGCTTACAGTCTAAATTCCCTAACATACACACACACACACAAACATACACACACACACACACACACACACAGACACACACACACACAGACTAGGGTCAGTTTTGATGGCAGACAATTAACCTACCAGTATGTTTTTGGAGTGTGAGAGGAAACCAGATCACCTGGAGAGAACTCACACAAACACAGGGAAAACATACAAACTCCACACAGACAAGGCCATGGACAGTATAAACAATTTTAAGGCTAACTGACGCAACAGCAGAAATAATCATTATCACACCAAGCTGCACTTAATTGGAGGATGCAGAAGCACTGAATGGTGACGGAACATGGGAAGATTTTAGATTTGGGGATAGTGACTGGAGAAAAATTTGCTGGTCTATTATCAGATTCACCACCCCTAAAATATATATATATATACATATATATATATATATACATATATATATATATATATATATATATATATATATATATATATATATATATATATATATATATATATATATATATATAATATATATATATATATATATATATATATATATTTATATATATTAATTTATCCAGATGTAAATATACTCTATCTGATCCATTGTGCTCTGCCTCCATGAAAATCAGAACCTTGCATTTGCACTTCAGATTTGGGTATATGCTAATGCTGTTAACTTCTGTTATATTCTTTGAAGCCAACACTAATGACATCAGTAAATAATAGTCTTGCCTTTGACCAAATGCTGCTGTTGTTAGTACTTTTGAGCTTGTGTCATCATCAACACTACATGAGGGCATTAAATCCTTCTGAATTTAGCATGTTACTGCTGAATCAGGAATAGGATGGTTTCTTTTTTAACGCCACAAATTTATAACGCCACAATGACTATGCGATAATGCATAATTATAATTATAAAACAGTGATAATTATGAAATGTAAAAGAACAAAGACAATGCAATTCTGATCAATAGGAATATTAACAGCTACTCAGTGGACAACAGAAAAAATAACCTTTGCTAATTATATTAGTTATGCTACACTAAATTAACATCAGTTGTATGAATTTCAGCTACTGTGCTGCAGCTGCTCCACCTATGCTGTCCTGAACTGGCAGTGCTAAATTGCTGTGGCCTGTGTCCACAATCTGAGACAGTGATGCTAAATATTACCAATACTTTGCATCTGCAATAGACCATAGGCACCCCTTTACAGGTTTGTGAAAACAATTACTAAATGTAGAAGAACAGAGAAATTCTTACCACTACTAATAGGTTTGATAGCCCCTACTACACAGTGGGGAAAAATGAATAACAAGCCAAAATTGTATGAATTTCACCTGTAGTATTTAATACTCTTTCAATGCTTTGTTCTGCTAGTCCTATCTCTACCTCTATCCCAAGCACACCACAGGCAGAATGAAGTGGCTATGATTGACTCAGCACTATTTGTAGATGTTATATTCCATCAAATTTGAATATACAAAGACAACGAGAAATAGCTATTACACAGAATGGTTAAAAGATGTACTCAAAGATAATATCACTGGAACTTTGCACCTTGGCGAAACAGTTTGTTTCTCTGCTAAATTTGTTTTGTACAAAATGTTGCCGTATTTTCACTCATTTCATATTCTCATACTCATTACACACTTACACTCCTCAGCTTAAAGGGAATGTCCACTTTTAAATAAAACTTTTGAAAGTTCCAAAACCAGTTTAATGAAATTTGTGCCATATTCTCCTGCAACTCATAATTGTATAATAGGGTTGTGAGGGGCTTGACTCAGGCTAGGAGCTAAGGTGAGGATATTGGCTTTGTCTGTAAGAAGGATTGAAAGAGAATAAGCTGAACTAGTTGTGACCACCTGTGACAGCTGCACGCAGACCCAGTCAGGGGCATTTCATCCCATTATGCAGCCCAAGGTAACACTTATAGTGTTGTCCTCTTTGACACTCCTGTCGCCTGCCATGCTAAGGAGTAATTGTTTGCAGAGTGTAGCGATGTGGGACACATCATATATCTGCACCACATTATACAATAACTGTATTAGGATGGTGAAGGGGAAAATTTATCTCCTTTTCCTACTCTATTCAAGCTGGCAGTCACTGTGAGGGATATGTTTGCAGGAAAGAGCACAGGTGATTCATGTCAATCTGAACTTGTATGTCCAATCAATTATTGCTTGTGACAGGAACATGGGGACAAAGCAAGTTAGAATGCAAGAGGACAACCTTGTCTCTAGGATTGCGTGACTTGAAATGAGGTTCTGATCTTGCTTCAAAAGAGTAATGGCCGGGTGCCTCTACTCTGAGGCCGGGTGCCTCTACTCTGAGGCCGGGTACTGGGAAAGTTCTAACTCTCTTCAAAGGTAACTTAAAAAACCCAAAAGATTCAGCTTTCCACAAATGAGCCTAATTTTTTGTCTCGTACATAAAAATCATACATTTTGAGAGTTTCCCCCAAAATAAAAATTATCTGTGCCACATTTTGCAGCTTCATAGATCGAGCTGGAAATGGGCAAAGTCTACTCTCCTACTTCCAACCTCCCTCCTACCTCCAAAAATGTCTTTTTACATGGAAGACCAGTATCAATTTGAATTCACTAGGCAATTTCTTCTAGTTAAAGTGGCTGCCTGCAAGTTCTATTAGCTGAGTCTATCATTTCAAACTTACTTAATGCATATTGACCGAAAATTATAGCTCACAAATAGCCCAAAATTCAAACCCCACCACAGAGTATATATAATTGACTGTCATTTGCAAAGTTCTACTTATAGACTATAAATTCAACAAAATTAAAAATAAAGTGCAGAGTGACAATTCAGCAAAAGCTTGTACTCATGGAGCTTTACACTGATCTACATTGAATATTAAAATTCTACATACCCTTTTTGAAATTACAGATGTTTGTGATGTAAAGCTTCAAATCCAGATAAAGACATTTTTCCATGTGACTTTGTAATCAACAGAATTCAAAGGAAAAACAAATAGACAATTTTTCACAAAAAATAAGCGAAAATAAAAAAAAACCTATAATACCCTGGTTGCATATGTGTACTCAAGCTATCATAATGGGTTTGTAGCTGTTTCAAGCGTTAACCAATCACATTCAAAATCATGTTTAAAGGTAATTAACATACACCTGCCAGCAATGAAAGTGATTGTGATTAACTCCAAATAAAGATCAGCTGTTCCTAGATTGCAAGGCTGCAAACAAAGATTTATGCCCTAAAATCGATTCCAAGTTCTCTTCCAAAATCCCTATGTTAATTTGTCAATGTCTTTATGCTATATTATCATTATAATGAAGTTGGCAAATGTTGTGCTCTATAGGAAAATGAGTAATAATGATTCTAATAATACTGTTGCAAACAACCGTGGTCATTTACCATGCAAAACAAAAGGAAAATACAGTAGACTTTATTAAATGCATTTAAAGTTTTGTTTGTAGAAGTGAAAGATTCTATGCAAAGTACAACATATGGTATTTTCAGTCCCTCCCACTTTCTCCTACTGTATGTACTGATCGTCCCTCATTTATGTTATGCAGATCAGTAAAGTAAGGGGTCACTGTGGCTGCCTTTATATGATGTGTTTTATTTTTTATATCCAAGGTATTGCTAAAATCAATGCCTAAACAACATATCCTGGATGCCTTTTTTCTTTTTACCTTTACTTTTTACCTTTACTATACCTACTATAGTTAACTAAAATAAAGACACGGAGACTATACACGGGGCAAAAATAGATCACAGTTTATTATATATAAAGAACTTGGTGGAGGAGAAAGTGCACTGCAGGACAGCTAACAAACTGATTACCAGAACCAAGTGTGGATGGCAAACTGGCCCTGAATCCACTTAACAAACCAGGGTCTAGTCCCTAAATGCTTGGCTGGCGCTAAATCTGGCGACAAGTGACCACACCCCCACTTGCCTCTCAATGACGGGCTTCTAAGCATGTTAAGGGAACCCTCATACAAAAAGGACCAAAGATCACTTTACCTCGAGGGGGCAGTGACCTGAGGCCAATTAGTAATAGCGCCGTATTTATCAGCCGCTGCTTGCAGTGCCCTTCCAACCACCGCTGGCGTCTAAGGGACCAACAGCTTGCCACCCTCAAGTCTAATGAAAGAAACTAGCGAGCTATAGATCCTCTTTGTGAATCTACCTAGACCTACTGAAGTGAGGTGAAGCCCGTCCATTGATGTTCGATTGCGAAGCCTCCCAGAGAGCTAATTATCTTTTTGACTATTTGGTTGGTTTTCTTAACTAGCTTGCCCATGAACTTTATCTGGATGCTCGTTCTCTAACTTAGGAATTACAGCGGACCAAATAACTAAAATGGTTGACCATTTATTGTTAATGGCGTTCAGATCCTTTCTTATTTTGATGATTAAGCCAAGGGATTTTCCTTTACCCAGGTTATTTCCACCTGTATGTATGACTAACAGGTCAGGTAGGCCCCATCGCCCGATTAGCTTGGTCAGCCACGGGACGTCTGGCCAACATAGGCCACACCTACCTAATTAATAAATTTGCACGGGTACTGCGAATTCGAAATAGTCCATGCCCATGCAGAACACATATGAGTGACCCATGATCCATATGGACATTGCTTTTTTTTGTAAGACCTGTAAAAGAAATGACCACAAATCAGCATACAGTCATATGCCGTGTTGTGCAGGGAAGCCTCCGCCACTTCCCCGTCTTGACTGTTAATGTGCTAAGTAAAGAAATGTAGGGGATAGGAGAAGAAAAGAAAGGTAACCCATCTGAAGGTAAAAAAAAACGGAAAAACCCCAGAGGCACATCACTAATCAGGCCTTGGTCTGGGCATAAAAGCGACATGCGGCAAAGCCCTGGGTAACCGGGGTAAGGTTGGAAAAGGAAAGAAGGAGAGACAAAGACACGTCAAATCAAACATTCGGCCTAATATATTTTTTATATGTGTCTGATTTCCGTCGACCTAGCGTCTTGATGGCTGTTACCAACGATCCAACTAAGGCAGAGGATGTCGTCGCCCCAATGAGACAGAAATAAGTAATAAGTTGTTTGTGCTGCTGCTCAAAAAAGTAATGTTTTTATTTAGAAGTATAAAGTCTTATGCGTATTATCCTTCTAGGTGGCATGTGGATACACCTGGTATCCGAAAAGTACGTGGGGAAAAGTTGGTGCAATGTATGTGGGGAAAATCTGGTACAGTAGATGGTATATGAGTGGCATCTGATACAGTGAGTGGCATGTAAGGGACACATGGCCTAGTGGTGACATGTCTGCATATGGTGGTGTCATAATGTTGGGGCTTGTGTCCCCGATCCTTTAGGATACCAGTAACACCCATGCTTGAGCTTCCTGTGGCCAATATATGCACTTGTGCTGTAAAACTATACTTAGTTCTTATATTAGTAGCAATGCAAAATAAATATTATTTTTTATATTATTTATATTTTTTATATTATTTTTTCACAGATTTAAAATACACACTTTGGGCCTAATTCATTAAAGTATGTAAATACTGATAAGTGCCATATTTTGCTTAAAGTCATTCTGCGAATGTCCAGAAACAAACCATATGCCAGAGAATGCAGCAACGTTCAATTCATCTGTGAGCGCAAAGGACCCTTACTACAGCCTACAATTTCAGAGGGGGAACTGGGAGTCGATTGGGCATATGTACATAGTCAATGTACAGTAAGGGTGTGCCGATTCAAGCTTTGGACATCCCTGAAGTACGTGTTTTTCGGTCGTATCACTTGCACCAGCCAGAGGTCAGATGTAAGTGCTGATTACAAGTTTATGAAAGCTGGGACATGTGTTTCAAATCAGAGACAAGTGTAAAATGCATTTTATGTACAATAGACATTCATCTTAATAAATATATTTTATGTCAATTTTTTCCTTGAAATTTTTTATTTTTTATTTAAATGTTTGTCATTAATTACTATATTATTAACAGGTGACATCAATTGAATAGTTTTTATTTCCTGTGCGTTCTTTTGTGTCTTTAAATTTCACATATGTATTGGCCGTATCCTGCAGTGTATTTGAGCAGAGTGTACCTACACCCATATTCATCAACAGACGTATCCTTAAATACACTATTTGTTGAATACAGACACTGATTTATGTACATTCGTTTTGAGTGCCTTAATGAATCAGGCCTTCTATGTATTGTGCAGGTATACAGGAACAATGTATTTAAACAAGTGCATAATACATAGACAAGAACTCAAACAAATTACCAAAAAAAAAGTGTCTGTTGTCGGCTTATTGCGTTACTTTTGTTTTTGCTATGTTCCGAAATCTAACATTTGGAATCCCCCCTCTAGTAACCCTGTGTTTACCCTGGGCAGCAATGGAACCCAGACAGCATTCTGCATCTGACATCAGAGCATCTGGACTGCAGCCTTGCCAGCCAGTTAGGAGGAGGTAAGAGTTATTATTTTTATATTACAAAAGTCTGCGTGAGGGACTGGGAAGTGGGTATGGGGGGGGGGGGGGAGAGGAGTGGTAGGCTTACGCTTTATATAGGGAGCTGGGAAACCTTGTGCCAACCTTGGGTGAAATAATGACAAAAATAAATCATGTTCACCTGGGAACAGTGTGGACCAAGACCACTGTTCCAGGACATACACAAATGAGAAATTTATAGGAAATTATTAAACATTACAAGCAACTCAAAAGTGAAACATGAAAAAAACATTGATGCTTCGAGAAATACCGAAACGGACATGGCAAGTTTTAAGATCAGACCTGTTCACATGGAATCATGAGACTTTCCTAATTTTAGTTGATTATTACAGCAGATATTTTGTAATTGTTAAAACAAACTACAAAAATGTATAGCAGTCATAGACATATCTCATCTCCAAGCAACATTGGGAAGATTGGTATTTGTGATGAGCTGACTGGCCCTCAGTATACATCATAAGAGTTTTGTGACTTTACAGTAAAATCAAGCAGCCAATCAATAGTTCATATCACCTGCAATCAAACTTTATATTGGATAAACATGTGTTTAGGTAGTGTCAAGAACATTCTCACAAAATACAAACAAATGAGGAAATGATCGAAGAATTTCTGAACTACAAAGACACATTAATTGAAGGGAAGTTTTCACCTACTTGACTGCTTAAGTGTGTGATAGTAAAATGGGTGGATGAAAGTAAAAATGGCTGAAGGATAGACATGATGGTTGAAGCATAAACTTTCTTAATATTAAATGAAATGTTTTCATCAAATGTTCTAGTTGACTTGCATAAAACTGGATCTACATGTACTAGTACATTCCATTCCATAAATTGTTTACTTGAGACAAGATCAATTTTCTGCAACCTCTTGGCGTTCTAAGAGGTGTGGCGATATAGATGTTATAGTCGGTAAGGTTATGAATTTGAAGCCAATTATAATAATTTTGCTTATGTATTTTATCAGCAAAAGGCAACAGTGGGGAGATTTGCATACGTCAGGATCATGATATCTGTGCATTAATCAGAAGTGTACGGCAAAACAATTGAACAACTGCAGATCAATTCACTGCAAGTTTCAACCTGACAACCATCTGATAAGAAATCCACAGAGTAGGATATCATAGTTGGGTTGCAGTGTTATTGCATGTTTGTAAGTTCAGTGGTGCAAGTAACATAGGTAATAGACTACTGAGCAGTGGAGGAAGGTAATATGGTCAGACATATGGACAAATGAACCTTTTTTGTTACTTAATTCCTTTAATTTTTCAAATCTATTTTCTGTCATGAATATCCTGTTGCCAACCAGGATTACAACTGTCAGAATAGAGGTGTGGTGTACGACTCTGTAGATTATTTATTATGCATGTATAGTATAGATAGATTAGTTAATTTGCTAGTATAACATAAATCAGTATTGGACATAGGACATTACTGTTAAATTAGGTAAAGTATAGGTTAGTTAGGTTAGATTATAGTTTTTATAAGGGTTAGTGGTACGAGATAGACTGGCAACCAGCTGCTTAATGTTTTATGAGGCGTGTATTCCAAACCGTTGAGGAGATATAGTACGTTTATGTTTGTCTGTTATTTCAGTTAGTTATAATCTAGGGTCTCATGCTGTATAGGTCTCATCTGTTGTCCTCAAAATAAAATCATGTTGTAACAAAATCCTAGTGTCAGTACCCGTATGCCGAGGTCTGGAACACTGGGAGGTAAAGTACAGGATCAGCAAAACAGGAGCAGAGTCTATATGGGCTGAGATGTGGAACACTGGAAGTGTGAAGGAATATCTTGTGACAGCTGCATAGATAGTTTATTTTATTTAGCATGTATAGTATAGATAGATGAGTTAGTTTGTTAGTGTAACATAATTGTCTCCACCAGGGCCGGATTAAGGGAGTGGAGGCCCCTGGGCTAAGGGGGCCTCCATTCCCCCGTGTGCCCCCCCCCCCCCCGTGACCCAAGCCGCCCCCCCCGGTGATCCAAACCGCCCCCAAGGCACTTACCTCCTTCTCCTGGCATGGCAGTCCTTCCCCAGCGCGCTGTATGCTCTTTACTGAGGAGATCTTGTGAGAGTGAGACTCACGAGATCTCCTCAGTAAGGAGACTACAGCGCACCGGGGAAGGACCGCAGTGAAAGTTCTCAGCAGCATTGATCGTGCTGGGGGTGCCCCCTCCCCCAACCTATCAATAATGCTGTTGAGCACTTTCAAGGGCCCCCTGGATGCCCGAGGCCCCTGGGCTGTAGCCTAGTTAGCCCTAGGGTTAATCCGGCCCTGGTCTCCACCAGTAGTGAAGAGCCGGATATCAACCTTCAGCCAAAATTAGTACTGGCAAATCAGAGGTGTGGAGTTTAACAAGCCCCCCTGTCTTCATCAAGAACCGATGCAAGGTGATATGAGCTTCGCTGCGGAGACCCCACAGGTCACCGTGATTGCTTGAGATGGCCACAGATGAACAACAATAGCGTAGGTCGGCAATCCGTAGGAAGCAGCATCCGAGCAGGAGCCGGAGAGAAGTGTACCGCTGCCTAACAATAGGTTAGCATTCTTATAACATTGGTTAAGTTACTTAGTAGCTAGCATAGGACATTACTGTTTAATTAGGTCAGGTATAGGTTAGTTAAGCTAGATTATAGTTTTTATAAGGGTTAGAGGCATAGATAAACTGGCAATCAGCTGGTTAATGTTTTAAGAGGATAATGTTTCAAACTGTTGAGGAGATATAGTAAGTTTATGTTTGTATGTTATTTCAGTTAGATAAGAACTGGGGTCTCATGCTGTATAGCTCTCATCGGTTGACCTAAACATAAAATCATGTTGTACAATAATTCTGGTGTCAGTCAAGTTATCAAAGTACCTATTGGCCAAGGTCTGGAACACTGGGAGACACAGTAAAGTGCTGAATAAGCAAAATAGGAAAGTCTAAATGGGCTGAGGTGTGGAACATTGAGAGACACAGTAAAGTACAGAATCCACAAAACAGGAGGGGAGTCTAACAGGACGAGGTCTGAAACACTGGAAGGCACAGTAAAGTACTGGGTCGGAAAAACAGGAGGAGAGTCTAAATGTCCAAGGTCTGGAACACTGGGAGAAACAGATGACTAGGGAGCATAGAAGGATAGGATGCTGGAGATAGGATGTCACCTAATAGTTTAATAAGCATAATAGTTTATAATGCTTAGTGCATATCTTGATGCGGCCGTAGTAAAGATATTTCATCATCATCATCATTTTAAAGATAATGACTGCTGTTTTAAAAATAGAATAATTAAGCACATAAATAAATAAATAAGACATGTGCGCCCCTTCCCTGGTAAAAGTAACCAGCACCAGTGGTGCTCATTGATATAACCTCTAAACACAGAGGTACAAAGAGCATGTGGACTACCTGCAAAATTGGTAACCAGTAGCTGGCAATGCCAGGCTGGGCTGGTCACAATATAACAGAAAGATCAACAGCATATTAGTAAACATATTATGATCAGCCTGATGGGAGTTCCCTAGGGGAATTGAGACTGTAAATAATAGTAATGGTAATGCCAGGGCTAACCAGTCCTTAGGTGCTGGGTGCTATGGTAATAGTTTAGGGTATGAAAATCATTATTTATTTTTGTGGAACTATAAGTGCAAGCAAGCCTCGGCAGCTGTTGACTGCTTGGGAATGCTGATGCCTATAGAACTACAAACACACGAATGCCCATGATTGCCAGAGTTTGCTGGAGGTTGTTGAACTAGAGTTGCCAGCATGCCTGGGGCTTGCATGAACATGATGTTTATAAAAGTAACTATTAGGAAATAAACCTCACAAAAAGACACTAAATGATGTATTAATTTATTTGAAATAAAAACTCATCAACATCCCTCATTTACCACTTGATTAATCACCTAAATCCATAAGCAATATTCTTTCTTCTGTCCTGTGGTAATCCAATGGGGAAAACTTTAAAAAAAGCCTCTAGAGATCAATGAAGGTTCACAATGCAAATGAATGAACTTAATTGTCCTCGATGGGTCAATACGCGAACAGCAAGTTATGCCACAGCCAATCAGATGCAAGCGTCTCTATGACCTCCTTCATTCTCATTGTTCTCTCAGAATTTTTCTTTCCCAATTTCCTGCAAATCCATGTTACATGTTACTAAAATAAATATATTAGAGGTCACTGAGGACTTCTGTGTCCATGTAAAAGCACAGGGCTGAGATATTTTATATATGGCACAGAAATTCTTGTTTGACATGTTTTCTAGTATCCTTAGATTTTTTCAGAAACAGTAGATACATTTTTCACAGTGTGTGTGTAATAGGTTCCTGTGATCCGCCATAATAATAATACAATACCTTTGATCTTATTAATAACTAATCTCATTAATTATTGGGATATAATGCAATTTGTATCTTTTTCGCTATTTTAGTCACGTTGAATAATACGCACCCGTGACATCTCAGATGTACTTTAGAGGCATTATTTCACTCAACCTTTTGAGGTGTCACCTTGAACCATGCTAACCATAAACAAAGTATCCAAGTTGTTTTGTTTGCACATCCCAACTAGAAATCCGTAAGAGCGACTTACGCGACCCCTGTGTTTGACAAGGCTATATATATCGCCTATATATTACACATCTATTGACTTCCACGTCCGATAGCCCACCATTATGTGTTAATCGCTATATAAATACCAATCTATCATTTTCCTCACTATACTGCATTATCTATATAAACATCCATTCATCCTATTCATTCCAGTTATCTAAACATACAAAACTGGCATAAAGATACAAGTCTTTTACTTTACAAAGATAATCAAGCATACAATACATAAATGCATACATACAATACAGATAATACATTATAGATTAAACAGACAATGGTAAAACTTCAGAAGTAAGTATATAATATCCTCTTCTGTTGTGTGTGTATATATATTTTTATGAACTAGTGTATATGCTGTAAGACAGAAATGTAAATGAGTGTATGGTCAGTATTGCTCTTTTGTGCAGTGTGTGTATAGATGTAACAAGAGAAAGAGAGAGCATTTATGAAGAGAATGTGTTTAAGCAAGCTCATGTTTGTGTGTGTGTAAATAGTGTAAAGAGTACGTGTTTGTGTATGTTTAAATGGGTAGCAAGCACATGTTCGTGTATGCTTAAATGTGTAGCAATGTGTTTAAGTGGTAGATAAAGAAAGATTAAATCAGAGAGAGAGAAAGATATTAAATAAATGGGAGAAGATTATATAGTACCTGTGTGTGTAACCCAGTATAGAGGGTAAGAAAGAGATGAGGGTGAAGGGAGTTAGAGTCCATTGTAGTGTACAACTAGTCTTTGTAAAAATGTGTGAAAAAGGATACCTACAGATTCAGAAAGTTAATAGAAAATAGATATAAACTTTATTATAAGTTGCAGAAATACATTTAAGGTAAATAAACAGATACAGATTCCAAGGAAAGTCACTGGAAATAGATATAAAACATATAAAGATTCAGAGGAAAGTTAATAGAAATAGATGGAATATAATAAGAAGATATACAGACAGATATAAGAAGATAAAAGTTGCAGACAGATAAGGTATAAGCTTACTGTGGAGTGTGTGTGTCCTGTGGCTCCAGATGGAAGAGAAGTTCCAAGTGTGTATGTGGTGTGGTCAAAAGAGAGCTCTATTGCCTGTTTCAGTGGCTTATAAACCTTTACCCAGAATGCATTGCTTCAGGTGGGAGTTGTTGACCGCTGCCACACCCACGCTACTGGACACTGCCTGCAATGATGACTCACTGCTCTGTGTTTCTTAGCTATGACTTCCTGTCCTGTGAGCACATGTTTTCTTATGTTTACAATGCTCTCTGCCAACTGCCACATGTAAAACAATTTCTTTGGTTGAAATGCTCTCGCTTTCAGTCAGTTCATATCTTAATCTGCGCATAAATTCGGTGCATGTAAACAGCAGTGGAATGCTAGTGGCCAGTGGTTATGTGTGACTCAAGCTCCGCCCACCGTGACTGCATCATCAGCGGCGATATAGGAGCTCCTTCACAGTGTGATAGATATCTTTATCTCGTCTTTAGGATTGTCCATCTTTGTTTTCTATAATATATGATGCTAATTGTAATTTGTCTGACACTTTCATCTCTTCTTTTGCTTTTTGGTAAAAGTAGGCATGGATTAGTTAATGGAAGGATACACTTCACCAGTACTTGATTATCCAATAGGCTGAGCAGGGCACAAGGTTTTTTTTGGTGGTGGTGGTGGGGGGAAGCGTACAGGGGCTTGCACAAAGTTATTAGGGGTGCAAAATTGTGACAGTTGTTTTCCAAAGTAAAAAGAAATCAGGGAATAAATATGTAGTTTAAATTTAATCTTGTCATATTTCCATGTTAAAGGCTGAAGACAATGAGTCATCCTTGGACGGACACTTGAGAATGATTGAGAAAGGGAGTGACAGGCCTTTTTCCCCCTTCACATAGTCACCCTCAGTAGCGCTCGTCCATGCCTCTGTTCAACTATACAGTGATTATAATGAAATGACTGACTCATTTAAAAACACAAATAGAGCTGAGTTTCAAAAAATTGGGAACATAAACATTGGTGGGATGTCAAGGAAGCCAGGTTATACATGAAGGATGAGTTCATTTTAACTTACCACGTATTAGCCAGGCGTGGAAGGCGAGGGGGCACTACAAACGTATTAGCCTAGGGGGGCCTGAACCCCAGGCCCTGACTGTCGCTATAACTACCACTTTATGTACTTCATGTATTTTGTTCTCCAACTGAATTAGCATTCCAAAATTTTAAAAAAAACCTCTAAAATGTTCCTATCAAAGAGAATTAAGAACAACTATAAAAATTTATATTTGCTTAAGAAAGTGTAGAAAAAATATTATAAGAACAAAAAAAAACAAGAAGAAATATATTCATAATATAATATGGCATAAAAGGGTAGAGCTATTCCTTAAAATACATTTTTAAGAACATTTTCAGATTCCTCCATTTTACCCCCCATGTAATATAAATATATATGTATTGATTCTTTAAGATGGGTAACATGCTTAAAATTAATTGATTTGTGGATGTCTCAAGATGTAGAAGGGTTAAACAAATAAGGATATCATTCCATAATGTGCACTTAGGGTATGGAATTAGCCTAAGGCAATTGCTGCAGGGCTGTAAAAGCCTTAGGGTCAACATGGAATGATAAGAAATTTTTCAAGGAAGGGTTTATTATTAGCTGATTTTTAATATATATAAAATTGTCTTAAGGTTTAATGATATTTTCAATTTAAATGTAAAAATGGCTATCTATATATTATTAAAATTGAACATCCAGAGATATTATGACTCATACGATGTTCCAGATTAAGAATGCTGCCTGTATTAGTTTTCCTACCTAACTTAACCTACATGATTTACTCTTGTAAGAGGCACTGGTGATTAGTACTTTTTGATTACCTCTTGTGCATACTCAGGGCTTCTACTTTGTAATACAATATAGGTTGATAGAATTTTCTTATGAATAATAAATCACTATTGAAACTTGTGAAATCTGGATTAGTCACTGTTGGCAATTTGTTTTTCACATTGTGGAACCTAGCATTAGGGTGAAAGACACTGCAAAAAATTGAGAGGTATTAATTGGCTTTAAATTCTTACGGCATTCATCAGTACTTTGTTAATTTTAGAAATTAATTTATTAGTCATATAATTAATTGCCTGCAAGACGATATTAAAAATTAAATATTTATAGCCTTTGAGAGGCCATTATTATAATTGCTAAAAGTAACTTCATTAGATTTATTGATCTTAGACATTCTTAGTAATTTTTTAGATACAAGAATCTCTTTTGTTTCACTGTATACATGTAACTTATTGATGATGTCCTGTCTGTTTTTATGTAAATTCTCTATAACTTCAGGACTATTTAAATAAAATAAATTTTGCTTCTGATTCCTTTCACTCTGTATTAAAAATCAAGCTTTAGTGGAAACCTAGAATTGATGATAAAATTATTGGCAAATTATTCCATGTGCAAATGCAGAATAGGCTATTGAAATAAATGGGCGTAACATTATTTACTCTGCTAGTAAGTAAACAAATAATTTTATATTAGACAGATTGGGCTTGTTGCCATTAAAAAAGTAGACATTGAGCCAGAGCCATAACTAGACATTCTAGTGCCCTGGGCAAGAGAAATCTTTGGCACCCCCCCAACATCTTAATGGGAGTGTCACGGGCACTAGGAGTCTTTACCCAGTATCACCCGCTGATGGTCTTATCAGAGCAGTTGAGTTGGTATATGATACTCTGATGGCAGGGTGATAATGGAACTGGAAACAGCAGATGGTTAGAGAATGCTCAGAAAGTCTATGACTAGCAGCACTGGTAAACAATAGGTAACTGAACACGAGGATCTGGATGGACAAGGACACGTGAGGGTAGTCAGTGGTCTGCGCACGGCAAGTTGTACCACTGCTATAGTGAGAAGAATGTCCAGGAGTAATAAGGAGGTGGAAGTCAGCGGTCTGCGTATAGCAAGTTGTACCGCTGTCTGTAGTGAAGGAATGGAATCCAGGTGAAGGTAACAGGGAAGTCAGTGGTCTGCGCACGGCAAGTTGTACCACTGCTTATGTGAGAGGATATATGCAACTGGTGACACAGGGAAACAGGAATCAGTGGTTTGCCTCTAGCAAGTTGTACCACTGAATATATATGTGAGGAAGGACACGAGGAGATAAATGCAATGCAGAGTCTACACGGGTACACTGAACTTGATCCCACGTTGAACTGCACACAATAATAATAATGAATGAACAGCACTGCACAGATAAACAAAGTCACTAGAATAGTCCAGCAAAAGGAAACACAGTCAATAATAGCAATAGTCTCAGAGGATGGAAACTCCGGAGGAGAACAACTCAGTCCAGATGGATATGCAATACACCAGCACAGTCAATGAGAAGTATGCATACCGTGGTTCAGATGAGCAGGCTGTTAGAGATAGCTGCAGGGATACCTGAGCGGCAGGGAACAGACGAGATGAGACGTCCTTGCAGAATGGAAGCGGCAGGTAGGTGCAGCGCACTGTAGGTAGGCCAGCAAGGACGACAAATACTCAGGAAGCAGTAGTATATCGAATTGAACAGCAGGAGACCACGGGAGAGTTGAAGCGATGTAGCAGAGCTGGAAGCCGAGGAGCGTAGACTCGATGCTAACAGGCAAGTTGACACAAATGGACACACTGTAGAAGCAGTAGGCAGCGGGTCAGCTGACGGCAGGTAGAATGCAGACTGGAGCGCTGAGACGAGCAGGACTCTGTAGACACGCTGAAGTAGCTAACAGGAATCAGCTGGAACAGTAGCGATGTAACACAGGAGAGTTTGAAGTAATCTGTAACTGTAGATATACGGAGACAGCGGATAGGAATCAGCTGCTGGAGTCACGATGAAACACAGGAGAGTTTGCAGTAATCTGTAACTGTAGATATACGGAGGAAGCGGATAGGAATCAGCTGCTGGAGTCACGATGAAACACAGGAGAGTTTGCAGTAATCTGTAGCTGTAGATATACGGAGGCAGCGGATAGGAATCAGCTGCTGGAGTCACGATGAAACACAGGAGAGTTTGCAGTAATCTGTAACTGTAGATATACGGAGGCAGCGGATAGGAATCAGCTGCTGAAGACACTAGGAACACGAGGAATAGAAGTGGTCTGGAAACCACAAACGGCAAATAGGAATCAGCATAAGCTGAACACACGAGCAGGCACTGGAACACCTTCAGAGACTCATGAGGAATGAGACTCCAAGATCAGGCCACGTGGTATTGACCACAGGTGCTTAATATAGGGAGTGTTGCCTGATCAGCCAATTAAGTTAAAGGAACAGAACTGAAGGTTAAAAGGAACTGCACATGCGCAGTACCTCATTATAATGGACGGACACGGTTCCTAGCTACCTTAGAAGTAGCACTCACAGTCCGGTGAGTGACAGGGAGTAGATGTTGTCTCACCGGCGGCGCACCACTGGAGAAGCATTGAAGCCCTGCCTAGCCCTCTATAACTGCAGGACTATTCTCCAACCCTGTGCTGCTCTCTCCCACCTTTTCTTGCAGCTTTGACTACCTGGTGCTGTTGCTGATATCTTAAGCTCAGATCTTATAATGTTGTGGCCCTATTTGGAAAAGTTACTATTCACCTTTTGGAAAACCGAGCAGTGAGTTGGACATTAAATCAGTAGAACTCACATTTAATAAATATGCTTACCCTCCTCCCCCATACAGTGCCCACATTAAATAAGTTACACCCATGTTCAATAAACATTAAATTAATAGTGTTTACATATAATAAATGAGCCTCCTTCCTCTCATACAGCTGCTACATTAAATTATTAGCATTCCTATTTATTATGTAGATCAATTTCCCCCCCACCTTCTCCGACATTAGGATTTGGAAACCATTCTCCCCAAAAATTGCAAAATAATATATAAAAAGGTGCCAAGCTTATGAAATCTGACTAGTAGCTTCATCCCCATACAGGAGAGCCAAACAAGGAAAACATAAACTAAGGGACATTACCACTGTATAAATTGTGCTAAGGTAGAAATTGTCCAAACCTCAACACCAAACCCATAACAGAAATGATCTATTTTTCCGATCATAAGATATTCAAAATCCAAGATTATATTACGTGTACCACTGACGGGGCCGTATACCTTGCCTTTGTGGCTTCCCGTATGTGGGCCGCATTAAAACAAAAATTAAATTAAGGATCTCAGTGCATGTTAACAATAAAAAGAAAGGCTTGGTCTCTCAAAGTGGATTGAGAGATGTTCCTTTTTGTCTCACATTTTGGACTATATAATTATTAAATAAAATGTCAGTACTTTTTACATTTGCCATAAATTTTACATAATTATTTCTTTCATTTTAAATATTTATTAAGTATACACACAATAACATAATTTATACAGAAAGTAGGGTATTCATTGTGTGTTTATTATGATGTTTTATTTATTGCATGATGCTCTTTAATTGACTTAGGAAAACCATAATTGGGACTTCTGATTTATATATCTAAAGAAAAGAAAACAAGTTTTAATCAATAACAATTTTTATCATATTTAATAATGTTTATATAAAGGAGGCTCTGTAGCCTCCACCATTATCCAATATCCTTGATAAAGTCCATTTCTGGAAGAAACCCGTTGGAGGAAGTCTATATACAAGTTGAACTGGTTTTGAATGAATTAGATCATCTGTAGTACTACTTTCCTTTTGTGGTCTAAACATCAATAAGAAATTGCCAGAGTTCTTTGCACCAATGCCACCAAAAACTCGGAAACAGAGCAGAATCACTAAAGGGTGGAGTAGGGAAAGGAATGGGGTAAGATCTCAGCCTTTATGGCTGTATTGTAATACTCAGGCCAGACTTTTTCTTTGTATTTTCCAGTGTCTACTTGCATTCTCCACAGAAGGGCTATAATTACTTGTTGATTTGTTTATTTTGTTTTTACTGACATTTTTACACTCCGGACAACATTATACACCACTTTCTTTCATTACATCGCCTACACCAGGCATCATTTCTATCTCTCTTCGCCCATACAATCACAGTAATACTTAATATAGCAAGAAACAGCTATTTATAATTCTGCCTTAACAAAAGGAAGCTGATCTGGGCTATATTTTGCCCTTATTGATTAACCTGGACCACCTGGACCTGGTTGAGTTTATCCCTTGCCATCAAGCCACAGATAATAGAAGAAGAAAGATTAATCTGATCCAAATCGCAAACTAAAAATGACACCCACTCTTGATTGTGGCTCTGGACTGTGAGAAAGCCTCTGACAAAGTGGGTTATAATTTTACATGGCGAACACTAACCTATTTGGGTCTTGTAGCCAAATTTCTACAATGTATTCTATCCCTCTAGTATAACCTATCTGCCATAGTCTCTATCAATTGCTTTTTCACCCCCCCCCCCCCTCCCCCGCTCCACTTCCATAAAGGTACTCGTCAGGGCTGTCCACTCTCCCCTTTGATTTTCACCCTTGGAACAGAGAATCTGGCTGTGAGGATTAGACACAATAGCAATATTTCAGGGATTGAGGTTGGTTGTCACAATCATAAGATCACACAATATGCAGATGACGTGCAGTTTAAACAAACCCATCCACTCACATCCCGACCAAATCCATTAACGGAAATTAGTACATATAGTATTCTCTTAGGTTATAACATTATTTCCAATAAACCAAAATTTTGGTCCTTAATGTAACTCCTGCCACTAAAAAAATTACTCCAGATAAAATTATTACAGATAACAATCGTCCAAAATGAAGTTCTTGGGATTACAACTTACAAATCACTATACTGACCTCTTTGCAGACAATTTTCCCCCCTTCCTAAATATGATTATGACAGACATTCTAAAAGAGAATAAGCTATTTAATAATGGACATATTTCAGCAGTTACCTTCCACCTAATACTTTTGCTCTATTTGTTCCAAAGTATAGCAGTATATGTTCCTAAAGCATATTTTAGCTCTCTACAAAAATCGTTATCACAATTCATATGGGCTGGTAAAAGGCTCCATGTTAGGATACGTACCCTGCATGTGTGCCCAGGACGTAACATCCCCGATATGTGGAAAAATGTTATCACGACTCATCTGAAACCATGTGTACAGATGAAGTCTCTCCTAGAAGCAAGCTTTTGGGAGTACATTGAATCAGGTCCCCTTTGGAATCATGTAGATAGTCTCCATCTAGGACTGTTACTGTTTACGTTAGGATATTGGGACTGCCTCTTTAACTCAGGTAAGCATGAATCACTGACTGTGTATGTTATAATTACCTCTTCAGCTGTTATGAGCATGAGTCACTTTATCTGAACTCTCAGTTTGTTTCTCTTGTCGAACAAGTCACAGTTCCCCACCCCAGGATGACCAAAGCAACTTTTTTAAGAGTAGACCTCTTAATTAGTAGACCTCTTATTAATTAGCAAAACTATTATATTCCTCAATGATATGGATATTCTACAGATAAAATCTTGTTGGCATATCCAAAAAACTTTCTCGTCCACCAATATTTTCAAATGTATTATTTTTATCAGTGGCAAAAATATAACAAATTTCATTGTATGTGTCACTCTGGAAATATTGGGCCTGAGTCATTAAGGAAAGTGAGGCAAAAAAAGGAGTGCGTTTTCTCTGGGACAAACCATGTTACAATGCAAGGGGTGCATATTAGTTTATTATTTTTGCACATAGGTTAAATACTGGTTGATTTTTATGTAGCACACAAATATTTGATAGCTTTATTTTTTACACTGAAATGTAAAGTCTATCTAGGACATGCCCTTCCCCAAATATAAATCTGTCCCCACATTTTAAATTTAGCTCCTAATCAAATGCAACATGGTTTTGCATGGTGCAAAGTTACTCCTTTGTTTGCTTTACTTTCCTTAATGAATTGTGTGCATTCCATCATTGTGCTAATAGTCTCATCTCTACCATATACTTAATCTTGTTCGGGGACCCCCTCCACATAGAGGAACTTTTGGGATATTTGGTGGCCGTGCCCCAAGCTAATCAACTATTGGGCTGACATCCAATAATGCAATCAGTGGGATTACCGGTCCTAATGCCCCATAGTACTTTTCGGCTCCATAATTCACAGGATTTAGTATGTGTAGAATGGAATATATCACTAGTATTCTATGTGATTCCTCATTATCCTCTACTTAGGAGCCTTGGCTGAATTTTAAAGCCTTACCCCAATATCCTAACAACCTCATTGAACATTAAATGTAGTTTTTATGCCAATTGTTAAATAACTGTATTTACTGTCCTATAATAGTTGTAGAGAGCACTGGCAAAATATATGATGTTAGATTTAGCTAAAACAATGCATAACAAAGTTACAATGCAAACAGCATTGTGACTGGTTCCAATTTGTGGAGTACAGGTTAAATATCATGGCATTGGAGATGGACAGTGCTAAATACTATATGCTGGTGGAGAAGGTTTCCCCAGCAAATAGGGTCAAGGTGTTTCGAGACCAGGAGAACTATCTTTCAGTAGCTGTAATAAGAAATAGGTAGAGGGGGGCTTGTATCTACAAAATTCATATTTCAACCATAAAAATATCATGTGAAAAATAATTAGATGTATTCTTTAAGGTATGCATTTTTTAAGGTATGTAAATTTTTATGATGCTTTGTATAATATATGTTACACTTAATTTTGTACAGTATATAGAAAAAGTTACTATAAAAAATGTATTTTCAAATGTTACTTGGTGTTGGAAAAAAACATATTAAACATCTAACGAAATACTAAAATACAAAACACAAAAACCACTGAAGATTGAAGGGTCTTTCATCATTACACAGTTGAGGATTTGAGAAATAAGAATGGTCAGCAGTAAGACAGAGATAGGGCAAGAGTCTGTTGTTAAGACATGGAGCTTTTGGCTTGTGTATTGTGTTCTGCGGTCAGTGGGCACTCTGCAAGTACTGAATGCACCAGTGCTTCATTGCACTGAACTGCAGTGAAGAAGGATGCTGTCTCAGTGATAAGAACTGTATGGTTCTGCCCGACCAAACCTCTCGTTCTGGTAAGATGATAATATTGAGTTTTTGGTTAGGTTTAGATCTAGATCTAGTATCACATATGACGGAGTTTAATTATTTCTATAGCAGTAGATGTCACCCATATCTATTACAACAGGAGTCTTTTCAGAAAGTAAGTTAAAAAGCCAAACTTCCAATAATACACCACCATGACATTACTGTTGATAAAGGGGTTGAATCCATTCGTATTATTAGTGTGCGACACCAATAAACAGTAAAACAACTTAGATTAAAAAATAGGCCCTTCATCAGGTTCTTGACCTGCAGTAGATGTAATTTATAAAGCACATTTTGTGTACTGGTGCTCTTGGATGTTCTGTTCAGCGCACTTTATGTTGTACGTTTACCCTTCTCTCTTTGGGAAGTCTTCTCAACCTAGCAGTGTGCTCAATCTACAGAGAAGCAATGAGCAACATTGTAAATGTCACAAAATGGTCCAACCTCCAACCTCTTCAGTACCCAGGGGCAGGCTGGGCTGGGGGGCAGGGGGCATCTGCCCCCTGGGCTGTTCCCTAGTGGGATACCTTGGGCTGGGTCACTTGCATTTTTTTTCCTTTAAAATGTTCCTAGTAGGCTGCTGAGTCAAGTCTTGTCCACTGGGCTAAAATTTGCCTACCCTCCCCTGTCAGTGCCTCCTTTACAATTGAAATGAACCTTCATGTTTTTGCCCTAAAATAGTGTTCAGTTTGCCCTTGTTTCTTGCATTATTTGATTGTGAATGTGAGGGGACAGTGAGACTGGAAAAACACAGACTAGAAACATAGAAGAACACAATAGTATAGGATATGATCTGAAAACCAGCTTTATACTGGTGCTTATTTTGAGTCCTTTTGTATAATGGGAATGGCCATATGCCCCTATTTACAGCAAACCTTTATCTTTTTCAGTTCAAGGGGAAATCTCATTTCTGCAATGCTCAGCAAAATTAGACACATCCGTGCACCTATATATAGTTTAATTGGAACTATTTACTCCGCCTAACTAGTGCCCTTAGCCTGTACAAACGTCTCCTCCTCAAATCCTGCCATGTTGCCTGGTAAAACCATGCCCCCTGGTGGAAATCTAGGTGCCTTTGAGCAAATCAAGGCACATAACAGGTGTTTTGCACTTTCTCAAGGTTTACACACTACCACAAGCATTTATGGTTTTGGGAGGTTCTGAAAAAGTACAAATACATTTGCAAATAATGTAAAATTATTTTTATAGCTATCACGGCTAAGGGGCAGCGACTATTGTCATAAGCTTGCAGAACAGGTGGTAGAGGTCTTCACCTATAGCAGCCACCTTTTCCGTAGAGCTTGTTGCGCTCACAGGTACTCAGATGACCCCAGGTCTTATGCTCTGCGCAGTACAAGCTTATGGATATAACCGTAGGGTGGGCAAGGGGATAACGGCAGGAGATAAACAAAGTCAGAGACAGGCTGAGTTCAAAGGGCACAAGCAGGCAGCGAGGTGAAGTCCAGGCAAAGGGTCAGGTCCGGCAGAAAGACAGGATATCCGAGTAACAGGCAGAAGTCATGGTCACCAGCAATGAATCACGGTCCAATAAACAAGCCAAGGGTCATACAATGAAGGGTTTATCTGGGAGTACAGGAACAAAGTACAAGAGCAGATCAGCAGCCAGTAAATTGAACGCTATAACCGGCAGGGAGGTTAAGCCCTCCCTGCCTTAAATACATAGACTGCCCAATCAGAATACAGGAGGTGCTGGGGTTAATAATCAGCCAGCTGAGGCTGTGAACAGGTAATTAATTTAAACTGCACCTGCGCCCGGCTGTTTCTAATGCCGGGACGCTGGGCTGTCGACTAGAGCATCCCGGCAGTTGCCATGGTGACGGCCAGGACCTAGAAACCGGCAGTGACGTCCCGACTGTTGCTATCATAGCAGGGAGGCAAGTAGGGGAGACGAGTCGAGGATCACCGTGGCTCGTAACAGTACCCCCCTTGAGGAAGGGTTAAGGAACCCCATCATCCTGGTTTGTTGGGAAATTGTTTGAAAAATTCACTAATGAACTTGCCGGCGTGTAAACGCCTCCATGGAACCCAGGATCATTCCTCTGGGCCACAACCCTTCCACTGTACCAGGAAATGGGTTTGCCCCTGGACCTTTTTAGAGTCAAGAATTTTTTCCACCACTAATCTCAGATGAACGTTCAAGTCAACAGATTTCCGTAAGTAGCAGAGACTAGATTTACATGCAGGGATAGCAGGCTTCAGGAGAGAACAATGAAAAGTGTTTGGAAACCTAAGAGAACAGGGAAGCTTCAATCTGAAGGCAACAAGATTGACCTGTTTAACAATAGAATATGGTCCAATTAACCTAGGGCCAAGTTTTTTACAGGGTAGTTTGAGCTTGATATTACGAATGGAGAGCCAGAACTTTTGACCCACTTTTAAGGAACAATTTCTTCTGTAACGGTCTGCAAACCTTTTGGACTGGAAAGAGGACCTAAGTAAAGCAGAGTGGACTTTCTTCCAGATAATCCTGAGAGGAGAAGCTGTGGAAGTTATCTCTAGGAGGCCAAAATGGTTAAGAGAGGACAAGGAGTTGGACCTGGGATGGAAACCGAAATTGCAGAAAAATGGAAAGTTGCCCGTGGAGGAATGACACAAGTTATTACATGCGAACTCGGCCCACAGGAGCAAAGATGACCAATTGTCTTGAAATTCGGAGGTATAAAAGCATAGAAACTGTTCTAAAGATTAATTAACTCTTTCAGTCTGTCCGTTGGACTGATGAGAGAATGATGTTAATCCCAAGGAGGCTACAGAAGGACTTCCAGAATTGGACAACAAATTGGGAGCCGTGGCCTGAGACAATATCAACAGGTAAGCCATGAAGACGGAAAATATGTTGTATAAAGAGTACAGCCAGACTCTGAGCACTGGGAAGCTTGGTCAATGGAATAAAATGAGACATCTTACTGAAACGATCCACTACTACCCAAATGGTGTTGTTTTCTGTAGAATATGGCAGTTCCACAATAAAATCCATTGACAAATGCATCCAGGGTTTCATAGGAGTAGACAAGGGCATAAGCAGGCCTGAGGGGCAGCTTCTGGAAGTTTTATTTTTTGCGCAATCTTCACAGGACAGAACAAAATTTTCGACATCAGAAGATAAATAAGGCCACCACACGGAGCACAAAAGAATCTCACGTTTTGGAGATACCCGGATGCCCGGCAGACTTATTATTGTAGGCCTCAAAAAGAACTGCTCTTCGTAGATGAACTGGAACAAATAGACACCTTACAGGTGTTTCTGAAGGAGCTCCTTTCTGGAATTGATGAATGGTATTACCAAGGTCTTGAGTCAACCCAGCATGTATAATGAAAGAAGGAATAATGGGTTGCGGTTCTCCAGCAGGTAAATGGTGAGGAATGAAGCTTAAAGACAAAGCATCCACCTTGGTATTCTTGGATCCAGGTCTATAGGTAATGACAAACTTAAAACAAGTGAAAAACAATGCCCATCGAGCTTGTCTGGAGTTCAACCGTTTAGTAGTATCAATGTAAAAAAGATTTTTCTGATCGGTGAAGACTGAAATCATATGAACAGCTCCCTCCAACCAGTGACGCCACTCTTCAAAGGCCCACTTAATTTCCAGAAATTCTCGGTTGCCTACATCATAGTTAACCTCAACAACAGAAAATTTGCGCTAAAAGAAAGCACATGGATGCAATCTATGGTCGCAGGTGTCCCTCTGGGATAGGACAGCACCAGCACCTACCTCCAGAATGAATGGTAACTCCGGATTTGGATGCCTAAGAACTGGTGCAGTGGTGAATGTCCTTTTGAGGGCTTCAAATGAGGCTATGGCCTCCAATGGCCAATTGCTGGGATCCACCCATTTGCGGGTGAGGGCTGTAATGGAAGCCACCAAATCAGAAAAGGCTTGGATGAATCTTCGGTTGTAATTTGCAAAGCCCAGGAATCTCTGGATAGCATTTAAATTAGTAGGGCGTACCCATTCCAGAATGGCTTGGACTTTGCCAGGATCCATAGAGAATCCATCCGGAGAGATTACATATCCGAGGAAGGACACCTTACGAACTTCAAACTCACATTTTTCGAGTTTGGCAAAGAGGTGATGCTCTCTAAGTTTTAGGAGGACCTGTTTGACATGGAATCGATACTGTGGCAGGGACTGAGAATAAATCAGGATGTCATCCAGGTACACTACAACGAACTGTCCAAGAAAATCACGGAAAACCTCATTGATAAGATCTTGGCAGACGACGGGCTTATTACACAGGCCGAAAGCCATGAGCAAGTACTCATAATGACCAGATTGGATGTTGAATGCAGCCTTCCACTCATCGCCTTCCCTGATGCATATGAGGTTGTAAGCACCGCAAAGAACAATCTTGGTGTAAGCAGTAGCATCTCTAAGTTGGTCGAACAGAACTGAGATGAGTGTGGGAGGATAAGTGATTTTAATGGTGATCTTGTTTAATCCACGTAAATCAATGCAAGGATTTAGAACACTGTCCTTGTTAGACACGAAAAAACACCCGGCTCCCACTGTAGATTTAGAAGGTCTAATAAAACCTTTCTGTAAATTTTCCTCCACATATTATTGCGTTGCCTTAGTCTCAGGACCAGAGAGGGAGTATAGCCTTCTTTTAGGCAATTTAGATCCTGGAATTAGATCAATAGTGCAATTAAAGTCACAGTGTGGAGGCAAAGAGTCATCCGCCTGTTTGGAAAACACATCCTGAAACTCATGATAAGGTAGAGGAAGTTGTTCAGGTAGGGGCTGCAGAAACCGAAGAAACAGGGTCAAACAATTTTGAGAACAATGAGAACTCCAGTGGACAATCTCTCCTAAGCTTCAATCAACAGCTGGGTTATGGAGATGGAGCCAGGGATGACCCAAAATCAATGGAACAGAAGGGCAATTAATGAGATACAGGGACAGAGTTTCGGAATGAAGAGATCCTATCGTTAGTTGTAATGGCGGAGTCTTGTAGTAAATTCTGACCCCGGGTAAAGGGCCTCCATCCAGACCACAAACAGTGATTGCTGTTTTGATTTTCATAAGAAGGATCTCAAGAGACTTGACAAAGCCGATATCTAAAAATTTCTCTGCGGCACCACTATCTAAAAAGGCTGAGATGGTGGTGGAGCGTGATCCAAAGGCAATATGAGCGGGAACTAATAAGGCATTATTGGAAGAAATAAACTGCAGACCTAGATGAACTTCTTCCACATTCTTTAGACCTGTTCTTTTCCCGATTTGTTGGGACAGGAACAAAGAAGGTGACCTTTAGTTCCGTAGTATAAACAAAGACCTAAGGTACGTCTCCTAGTTCTTTCCTCCGGAGAGAGGCGATAAGCCCCTAGCTGCATAGGATCCCGCAGCTACCATAGTAGGAGGAGACACAGAAAGGAGTGTACTTGAGGTAGGTGATTCCTTCTCAGCTCTTCTTTCTTTGTTGTGTCTCTCAACCTTTATAGCGAGTTGCATAAGTCCCTCCAGAGAGGTAGGTGAAGGCTTTTGCACCAGAGAGTTCTTAATTTGGTCTGACAAGCCTAAATGAAACTGATCGCGTAATGCAGGGTCATTCCACTCACTGTCAGTGGACCACCGCCAGAACTCGGCAGAACATTCTTCAGCACCAGCCTTGCTTTAGTGACCTTAGGTGAGACTCAGCAGAAGCCAACCGATCCGGATCATCATATAGGAGACCTAAGACTAAGAAAGTATCTACTGATCTTAATGAGGGACTGTCAGAAGGCAAGCTGAAAGCCCAGGACTGAGGAGCACCCTGAAGGAGCAAAATTACTATTCCCACTCTCTGTTGCTCGGAGCCAGAGAAGCGAGGCCATAGGCGAAAATCGAATTGGTGGCTTTTCTTGAAGTTACGGAAGAGGCTTCTGACCCCACAAAATCGGTCCGGTAAATTCAACTTTGGCCCAACAGTAGGTGCCATAGTGAACTGTGAGGGTGAGGTTCTGGTGGCTTCTTCTTGTGCGGATAGGCGGTGCGACAGACTTTGAACCATCTGGGATAAGGTTTGTATCTGACCAGCCAGTACCTAAGCTGAAGAAAGATTTGTCCCACTTTCATCCATGGAAGTGAGTTCTTCCGAATTCTTCACTGGCCGGTTATAATGTTACGGCTATTGTCATAAGCTTGTAGAACAGGGGATAGAGGTCTTCACCTTAAGTGCTGCATATATAGCATTCTGGGCTATATGATCCAGTCACACAACAATGATGGTCAGGGGGTCAGAGGTTCGTTGTCTTGTGTGAACTGTGTAAAGGGTGGTAATAGGGTACTCTAGGGAGATTAAGAGGGTGGTTGAGCAATTTGATAAGCTAGCCTGAATAGCTGGGTTTACAGATGTGATACCCAGAAACTGTTGTGCACTAGGACCCAGTGAAACAGGACTGTCTCCCAGCAGGATACTGGAGAGACTTTAAGGCCCAGAAAAGTCCAGTCTGTGAGAGCTGCTTGAAGGTTCTGTATTTTATGTGACAGGAAAAATGATGAGACTGTGGAGACAGTGATTCGAGAAAGCAGAGTAACAGAGAGAGGGCTGAGGAGCATTGTGAAAAGAGAATATAGAGGAAAACAGATAAAAAAAAGACAGCTAACGAACTGGAGTGACAGCAGCAGTGACCAGGAAAACTGATAGAGTTATAGAGTTACAGAGGAGCAGCAGTAAACAAAGGTGGTGAGACACAGTGAAAAAAGAAATCTGAGACAGACAAGTATGAGAAAGATAGATTATGAAGAGAAACTAATGAAGAGATGCAAAGAGATAACAGAAGAGGATGAGACAGTAATATATATATTTACCTGTTTACAAGTGACAAGTGACATTTACTCTGACAGGAAAACAACAAATAGTTTCACATATTTATCAGAATATCAGTATTATTGATTCCTACCAATTTATAAGAAGAAATGTACTGAACATTTGGCTGATAGTTATGTTTAATCACCAGATAAGTGTGATGTGTGTCCAGTGACAGAGACTCTTACCTCACAGTCACACAGAACCTCCATTATAACTGTCGCCTCAGACATCCTCCATCTTGTGGTTGGCAGGCATATTGCCTAATTAAGTTCATTTCCACAAAGACTACTGATTGTTGATATAGAAAGGAAAATAGTAATTGTTTTATTTGATATGCTGTATGTAGAAAAGTAAAAATGTGTTTTAAATCAGCTGTGTAATTTCCATATTAAGAGTAAATTATTTGTGAGTAGCAGTACTTATAACTAAAAAATTGTAATTATATGGTATTTGTTGCTAATCACTATTTGCCAAAAAATATTTTAGTAATATATTGTACCTGAATATTAAATTTGAAGTTAATTAATTTTTGGTGTCCTACTTGTACTGGGGACCCGAGGGTTTTTGTCCCACTGCCTTCTCGTAATTCAAAGAAGATCATCTGGAGACCAGGTACAATCCGCACTACCTTCTAATAACACCTACCAATAGGAATGTTACACAGAGAACGTGGGAAGATTTGAAGACTAGCGGAAAGTCTTGTAGTGTGACAGAATAAATTCCACAAAGTGTGTGCAGCCCAAAAAAGTCCTGTAACCGGGAATGATAGTAGGTAATGAGTGTGGATGAGAGACACAGATCTTGTGCAGAATGGAGGTGTTGTGTTGGCAGATATGTGAAGAGATGTATGTTGGGGCAGTTTTGTTGATGGTCTTGTACATTAGTAGAAGTATTTTATATTGGATTTGGTAAAAACAGGCAACCAATGTAGAAGCAGACAGAGCAGAGCAGCAGTGGAAGAAGGAAATGCAAGGAAAATCACTCTAGCTGCTGCGTGCAAAATAGATTGTAGGGGTGAGGGTATAATTCGGGAAAGACCAGTAAGGCAGAGAGATGATGAGTGCATGAATTAAATGCAGTGTCTTGTGTGAGATATGTGCTTATTTTGGAAATTTTGGAATCTACTATTGGATTCCAGACATTCACCCAATTTGAACATATTATAAAAACCTCTCTCTTTTCACTATGCAGAAATTAACTATACAGGTGGACTGATGAATTCCTTTTAAAGAATATCTAAACTTAACACATACATTCCTGACTGCTGACAGTAAATTTAAGTGTGTGGCCAGTGAGCTTTGTGCTGAGATGCTCAGCATAAAATATTGTAATGTCAGTCACTGTTACATTTAAGTTACACCGAATCTATCAGTAATGAATTTGTGCAATGTGTTCTGCAGGGTAAAATTCAGGATTTCTAGAGGGGGGTTTTCATTCCACACTGTCACGGGCAATGGTAGACAACTGTCCTGATTCTGGTGGGGCAGTCCCAATTTTATGCTCAGTCAGGACTTTGTTCCAACTGCAAGGATAGTTTGGATGGATGTCCTGCTACACACTGTGCTAGTTATTAAGGGTGAACTGCTTGTATCTAACTGTAGTGCATGTTGCTTGCCTTTAATGAGCAGTACAGTGTGAAGCGGGACATACATCCCAACTATCATTGTAGCCAGGACAAATTCCTGACTGAGCGGGCTAGTTACATAAAATCAGGACTGTAGTCACCAGAATCAGGACAGTTGGCAGGCCCTGGTGCTCTCTCCTACCAGTTCTTGTAGTTTTCACTACCTGCAGCTGCTGGTCTCTGAAGCTTGATTGCTGCTTGTCTGGTTCCTGGAATGTTGGAGCCCTGTTTGGTAAAAAGGGATATACATAAATAATGGAAAGTCTAGCAGTGAATGAGCCCATTTAGGCCTCCCTCCTCCAAATAGCCCAGATGTTAAATCAATAGGAACTATGTTTAAATATTAGGCCTCCCTACCTGAAACCAGACCAACATTAAATTAATAGCATTCACATTTAATAAATATACCTATGTCCACTCTACCAGCCCCAACTTTAAATTAATAGCACTCACATTTAATAAACAGAACTATTTCCACCCTACCAGTCCCAATATTAAATTGATAGCATTCACGTCTATTAAATAGACCTATTTCCACCCTACCAGCCCCAACATTAAATTAATAGCATTCACGTCTATTAAATAGACCTATTTCTTCCCTACTAGCCCTGACATTAAATTAATAGCCTCCACATTTAATAAATATACCTATTTCCCCCCAATTAGCCCCAGCGTTAAATAAATAGCATTCAGAATTAATAGACAGACCTAATTTCCCCCACCATGCCGTGACATTAAACTAATGGAATTCAAATTTAATAAATAAAACCTATTCCCCCCCCAAAACAGCCCCAATATGAAATAATTAGCATTCCCGTTTAATTATTAAACCTATGTCCCCTCAAATTGTCCCAATATTAAATAATTAGTATTCCCATTTCATTATTAAACCCCCTAATATTAAATAATTGGTGTTCACAATTAATAAATATCACCCATTCTCCCAAAACTCAGTCTCACGTTAAATTAATAAGACCCAAACCACCTTGGCGTTAATTAAAAAAATGCCATTACACCACCTAAAATTATTAGTAATAACTATGACCCCACTATTATATTAAATAATACTCACTATGAATTTATTTGCCCCACTAATAAATTAATATTTCCCACCCACTACTAAATGATTACTACCTACCCTCCCCAATAAATTAACAACCAGCCTCCCCCCTTATTACTATAAGCTCTAACTTACTTTCTTGTATTTGGCAGACTCTTCGGTCTTCTACTTCCTGCAATATGACGTGCCGCCCGTCCTGTGAAAGAGGGGGGTGGGTGGGGTGGGGCAGGGGGTATATCACAGACGGGGAGCAGAGAGGATTAGAACAGAACAGAACTGTACATCTGTGAGTGGTCCCAAGGAAGTGGACCAGCCTGACAACAGTCCTTGCAGGAGAGGGGGGCGGGGGGTTCTGAAGAACTAGAAACCCCACTGGGTGCGCGCCTGGTTTGGTCGCAAAATTCCACCAGTCATGCAGAGGATAAAGTGCTGTACAAGAGACATCTATTTGAGCTGCTGCATGTGGTAAATGACAGAGGTAAACACAGGACTTTCATGGGGTGATTCCACCTTAGTAGTTTTAAAACGAAAAAAAAAAATGTTACACTCTTCATTTATGCAAAGCAAACAATAATATAATGACAAACATAAATACAAACAAACACAATTTTACAACTCACGGCAAGTAAATAAGGATTTTAAGAATGCTTTTGCTTGGTTTTAATAAATGTTGAACATCCCAAGCAATTCTTCATGGATATCTGACACCTGTAATTCCCCAGTAAGAACCTTTGAATATGTATCAATTAGTGACTTACATCACTTATTCAATCTCAGCCATATCTTGCATGTGGCTGCCACGATTTGTGAAGAATTAAACTGATTGCCTTTATTAAAATACACTAAGCTTCAGAAACTACTACTAAAAGGAGAATTCCATATGTTGTGTACTTATTATATATGAAATGACTGTTCCATAAGGTTCATTTTATTAGAGTTAAAATCTTTGCCTTGCGGATTTATTTTTTCCCAAAAAAAATGAATCCCGAAAATTTGTTTTGTGTTGTTCAAATGCTGTCAACAGTCATTAGTCACTTTGGGGAATGAAAAACCTAAGTTATTGATGAAATGAAGCAGTGATGGGAGTAACGTGGGGCATATATGGTCCATATTGCATTTAACATTCAAGTAACTTCAAGATACACCCTACTAGGGGGGTAAATCTAATAATCTAACGCACCCAGTGTGTGCAGACAAAAATGTTAAGAGTGTTGTGCATTCTAGAATTCAGTTGCTTATGAAATTGTGGTTTTTCAATTTTATTGGACAGAATAAAAATGAAAGTAAAATCTGGACACGAGAAGGTCTATGTCTGATTTCCTTACATGCCTCAAGTACACAAGCCTTTGAAAAACCTTTCATTCATCCTGTGCTATTTGAGCCTGTTTTGTTATCTTAGTTCCATCACCTCTGCAGGCAGAACATGGTCCCAGCACTCCTTTTATAAACCAGTATGACCTTGTATTTCCTCACCTCTCACCCTCCAGCCATAGAGCATGACCTCTTGTTCTAACATTATTCTTTCAATAAAATATTATTCCCTCCTGTAACCTTGGTGATTTTATATACTGGCTTCCCTATTACCGGACTCCTCTCTGACATCCTATTTTTATCTGTAATCGAATCTAGTCTCAGATGTATTGATGGATTTATCAGCTAAAGCCTTGATGCTCATCTTATATAAATAAAGGATGATGATGTATGTATGAATATTTTTAAAGAGATATGAAATGATTGAATGTAGGTTGTGGTAGCTGAAAACACCTGGGCTGTATACAATATGTGTTTACTAGCAGTTAGAAAGTTTTGAGACATTATATAACTATTGATATGTGCAGTGGTCAAAGTGGAAATTTAGAAGTGGCGGTATGAAATATGGAATGGGAATGTAAGTGAATGGAATTTGATCATTTTACAATGAAGGCAATAGGAGAAGTGGCGGTATGGCATACCACTGTATACACCCCCACTTTGACCACTGGATATGTGTAGAGGAGACTCAAACTGCATTATTATCAGCCACGATGTAGACTTTCTTAAAAACTCAGTCAGAGGAGGTTATGTACAAAGTGCTCTTAATGTAGTTTTGCACACATGTACCCTGATGGTCCGACAAGCACATCCTACAGTGCATACCTACTCTCCATTCCTGGTAGACGCCCCATGAAAAGTGCACCTTGATGTGTGTAAGCAAACGTGTAAGCATCAAACTTCTGACCCCTTTAGTACCACCCCTTTCAATAAAATAAACCTTTGTGTTTGTCGCCTAAAACATAGCTTGGTATAGACTAGAACATTCCTGAACATGTGACCTTTCCCCCTTTATCTTAGTGGTTAGCACTTCTGCCTTACATCACTGGGGTCATGAGTTCAATTCCCAACCATGGCCTTATCTGTGAGGAGTTTGTATGTTCTCCCCGTGTTTATTAGACTTAGAATTTAGACTGTAAGCTCCAATGGGGCAGGGGCTGATGTGAGTGAGTTCTCTGTACAGCGCTACAGAATCAGTGGCACTATATAAATAAATGGTGATGATGATGATGATGATGATCTTACAAAAATAATCTCACTCCACAAACTTAAATCTGATTTTTGCAGTGCTCCGCAGCTTGAGCATCTCTAAAGTGCATTCTCCATATGTCAGTAGGATCTTTATCCCTCTGCCCAACACCTCCCTTCTGCCAATGTCTGCCTATGCAAATTGCTGCTCCTCTGCAAACTTTGCCGTTTTGCACCAAAGCCTATGCACCCTGGCGGAAATCTAGGCACAATAGTACAAATCAAGGAGCACAATGGGTCCAACGTTGCTTTGCACAGTGTAGCAGCTGTTTTGTACTTTGTAAATTATACACACAAACACTTTTTTATATTTTATATATAAAGTAAATGGAAACCTTTTTAAAGTGAGCAAATCACATAGCCAGTATACAGTGCTTAATTACTTCCACAAACGTTCCACTAAATGGATGAAAAGTTCACAAAAGGAGGGTCTTTGGATAGACCGAAGTATAAGACAAGAGAGGAGATTTACAGCCAAAGGGGATCTGGTGGATATAGACAATAGCACATACATGGTAAGAGCAATTTTATTTTATTAAATCCCACCCAAACCTGCATACCGTTTCCCTTTACATAAAACCATAGCCTATCTTGTAAGGGTGCCTAGAATCAGAACCTGTATCTCCCAGGTAAAATGATTCTACAATCTGTCTGGTCCTCATATGTAACTGGTGTCCTATGCTGGGATTATAAGTAGTGCTTACAGGCCTCCATGAATAACATAATTACATATTTATTTGTATATGTTTGTGCATGTATCCTCTTAATATGTCATTTACAACTTTCAAAAATGCTTTGTTTATATTTTAATTAAATACATTAAAATATATTGGATATGGATTTCCAAATAAAGTAATTTAGTCCCGTGATTATGGAAGAAAACAACACTTACCAAAATATGCAATATCTGCAGTTTTGCTTTCTCCCTGGTCACGGTAAGGAGTACATGCAAAATATACTTTTTCGCTGGAACGGGCTAAAATTTAGCCATTGGTGGTAACGTAGAGTTTGCAGAGCTGCAGGGAATTTCTGAACTAAGCAATTAGACTCTTCAGGATGTGTATTATTGAGCAATTCCTGCTCACTTCTGGGGCCCTGCGAAGCACAGGGCTGAAGGCCAGGTTATAATACCTAACAAGTGCTATAAAGGCTGTAATAATTTACACTCTAGTGGTTACATTGAAATAAAAAATTCTGTCTCTAAAATGACACAAAAGGCATTATTATAGATAAAGCATTGAAATAAAATTCCATCTACGTTTCCCTTTGCAAAAGAGTAATTGGATATTTTGAATGTTCTTTTCTCTCTGAAAAAATGGCTCATTACAACTTACAAGTTACTTACTACTTTTGAATTGTGGGTTAGTGCTTAATACTACCATACACACTAATTGCCATTGTGCTTTTTCTGTTAATAATAATATCCTCAGCTATAACCAATGGAGTATTTCCCTAAGTCACCCTATGTGATTATTTTGTACCATTTACAGGTATATATTTAAAAAACTAGCACAAGTAAAACAATAAGAAACTTAGTGATAACTAAAACAGTGAGAGGGACCACAGAATTCACCTGTAGGAGATGATTCATCTTAAATAACCAGGATGGAGTCTTAATAGGTTTTCAATACAGCTATAGCATCTATTATCCTGATGACTTGGAACTTACAGTCCCAACATGAAAGATCATGGGGTAAATGTATCAAGCCGTTATCCGGTAAAATTGCTGATTTTCAGCGATTTTGGCAGCATGACTTAACATGGCATAAAGGCAAAACCTGGAAAATGGTGCTGGTAAATATAAATAAGTATATATATATGCACATATAAATAAATATATATATATATATATATATATATATATACAGTCAAGTCCATCAATATTGGAACATCGACACAATTCTCATATTTTGGGCTCTATACACCACCACAATGGATTTGAAATGAAACTAACAAGATGTGCTTTAACTGCAGACTATCAGGTTTAATTTGAGGGTATTTACATCCAAATCAAGTGAACGGTGTAGGAATTACAACGGTTTCCATATGTGCCTCCTACTTTTTAAGGGACCAAACGTAATGGGACAATTGACTCAAAAGCTATTTCATGGATATGTGTGGGCTATTCCCTCGTTATTTCATCATCAATTAAGCAGGTAAAAGGTCTGGAGTTGATTCTAGGTGTGACATTTGCATTTGGAATCTGTTGCTGTCGACTCTCAATATGAGATCTAAAGAGCTGTCACTATCAGTGAAGCAAGCCATCAATAGGCTGAAAAATCAAAACAAACCCATCAGAGAGATAGCAAAAACATTAGGTGTGGCCAAATCAACTGTTTGGAACATTCTTAAAAAGAAAGAACACACCGGAGAGCTCAGCAACACCAAAAGACCCAGGAGACCACGGAAAACAACTGTATCTATCTATATATATATATATATATATATATATATATATATATATATATATATATATATATATCTATATCTATATCTATCTAATATATATATATATATTTATATATATATATATATTTATATATATATATATATATATATATATATATATATATATATACACACACACACACACACACATCGGGTTTTGCCTTTAATAAAATTGCTGTTTTACATCCGTTAGAAAATCTGTGATTTTATGAAAAGTGCAGGTTGATACCCCAATTCATCATCTTTTGATTTCCCATCTTTAACATATCAGTGTGCACTTGCAGCCATAGCTGTCACTCAGGGCCGGTGCTAGGGTCCATGGCGCCCTAGGCACTTTGTCAAAATCGGTGCCCCCCCCCCCCCCCCCCCCCCGCAAAAATCGGCGCCCCGCCCCCCCCCTTCCCCCCTACCGCAGGAACACTTTGAAAATCGGCGCTCTCCTCCCTCCTCCCCATCTTTCCTTACCTTGCCTCAACACTGCTGCTTCTCTGCTCCGTCTGCTCCCCTCCACTCACTAACACTGTCGGGCCGTGATGATGATGATGTCACGGCCGACAGTCAGTGAGTGGAGGGGAGGAGACAGAGCAGAGAGGCGGCGGTGGTGAGCAATAGCCTCTTCCCCCCTCCCCGTGGATTTATATGAATGCTGTGCAGCGGCCGTAGAAGGTCAGCGGTCGCCGCACAGTTTTAAAGTAATTTTCATTCTGTGGCGCCCCCCAGAGCCCGGCGCCCTAGGCAACTGCCTAACCTTGCCTAATGGGAGCGCCTGGCCTGCTGTCACTACAACTAGGCCACCCTAGGTAGTCATCTAGGTTTCGGAGGTGCATAAAACACTGAGTGATACAATGTCAGTCATTCAGTGTTTTTAATTTTCCCTGCAGCACCCCCACACTTAGCACCGGCCACTGATATGGAGGGGCAGCAGTATCTTAACTGTGAAGTTTCTGGCTGCTGCTCTTCCATACTGATGATACGATGGGAGTGTGGCACTGGTCTAAAATGCAACACAGTACCAGTCTGTGAGAGGAGAAAAAGTTGCTGAGTCATTGTCCCACCTTTGCTCCACACAAGGTGAGAAGTGGAAGGGGGTGAATGCACAAGGAAGGGCTTGCACCAGCCAGGTGCACTATTAGAAAAAAGAAAAACCAAAGAAGAAACTGAGGTATATGTAGTGCCTGGGGATCTCACGCATTTTTTAAAAACGTTTATCTATTTTTACACATTTGACAGCTGCCGGACCTCCGGCTCTATAGACAGACAGTGTAACAGTGATGTGTTTAGTAATCACGCAGTTTGGAAACAGCGTGTTGTATCTGGCGATTTTTAAAGCAAACTCGGGAGAGATGTGTTTAACAGAAACACATCCTTGGCGATTTACATCAAATCTCAGGTTCATACATAAGCCAATTTCAACTTTCCCAAGAAAATCGCTGGATTTACAAAATCAGAGCTTGGTACATTTACCCCCTACAATCCAAACATGTGTGCCGCAGACATGCAGGTACAAAGTTAGTCCAGAAAGCCCTATATATATATTCAATACTTGTTTCGTCCTTAAATTTATGGATCTCCTCAGTGGAACTGTATAATAATCATCCGTCCCTTTCTCCCTTTAAATATACAAATGATTCCTTCCTTAATTGGCAATTGTGCAGAGCCACACAAGTCAACAAGAAATCTGATTTCTCTAATTATGTCACTTATGTCTAAATAAGGAATTTTACCAGAGCTACTCAGTTGGGTGCATGTGCCCGGAGATTAAAGCTGGAGCCCTGGTAATTAACTGTTGAGGAAACTGACAAAGAGTGGACATTGCAGGCATTGTTACAAAGGGTGCAGGTTACAATATCTAAGTGCCAAAATTTAGTGAACCTAAAAGTACAGGCAAATACGAGTGTCCCATAATCTTTTGTTTTTATAGAAGATAAGCAGCAATGAAAAACTGAATCTTAATGACCTATTCTAACAGTCAGCTGCAAGTTTCACCACAAGTCTTTAACAGCACAACTAAATAAAGCCAAGTTATAGTAGGAATTGATTGTTTGGCTCATCACATATTTCTTTTTCATTTCTTCATTACTTCAATTTCTTTATTTTTTACCATAATAGTTTGTTTACGTGAACATTTCTGGTGATGCTACCATACCATGCATAAAACAGCCTTAACCCCTATGAATCAGAGCACAAAAGACTGCACTCATCATTATCACTCCTTCAGTAGATCCAAGGGATTGTTGTTCTTTTTTATAGCCTGTAACAGCGCTGGCACAAAAGGAAAGAGTCCAGCACATATCATTATAATATGTCCCTAACAAGTCTAGTGTGTGTCTAGTGTGGCTTGTTTGTTGTTATGCATAGGACTAATGTTTTATGAATACTGCTCCACTTTGGAATAAAAGGTCAATAGTGCCTGCTCCACAGTCCAGTATCGGAAACCAGAGCACTTGGAGGAAATCCACCCAATCATGGAGAAGGTACAAGAACGACACAAATCGTGCACTGTGTTGGCATTGAATCCATAGTCTCATAGCTGTAATACAGCAATGCTAACAGCTATGACACTGTGCCACCTGATGGATTGGATCTAGTGCTAGCAGGTTATTTCTTTGTGGAGTGGCGGCTTCTTTGGAGAATGATTGGCGAATGTCCCAACATGACATGTTGCTGCTGTCTTGTAGTAGGAAGCAGCAGCAACAACTGGAGCAGGTACAGTACAGACATACCCGAACAGCCTATAGAGCTGGCGGAGGTAGTTTTTGATGAAAGGAATGTCATAAAGAAACTTTGATACATATATGCACTTGTAGTACTACAATAGGTTGCACTATGTTTTGATATATTAACTCTGGAAACCAATGGCCAGGTTTACCATTCTGACAGCACTCTCTAGTTGCTGGGGCCCAATCATTTATTCACCACTCTTCTAGCGGAACGATCCCGAAAATCAGAGTGCAGCTTGAGCTGTCTCACAACCAAGTCTTTTTTTTTTTGACTATTCAGTGGCAGTTTGGCAAAATGCCACTTGATAAATACATTGTATCCCAGCAAGGTCTCCACCATGCAGTTTTGTTTTCATGCCATTTGATGTGTGGTTTAGTTTTCAGTAAATCACGCAGTTTAGAGACTGCAAATCAAATTGCATTAAAACTGGCAGTTTAGTAAATTTCCCCCATGATCTTTATAATCTCAAAGCTGGTGCAGAATTCAACCTTTATTGCCCAAAAAAGGGCTATGTGCCCTTCTGCGAAGCACAAGATGCCCCTAAAAAATACACCCTCTCCCTGTATCAACATGTTTTAATTTTCTTGTAAACCCGGTATTGCACAGAGGAACCAATTGATAAAGCCAACAGCCCAATGTGAAATCCCTCTGGAGCTGGTATTGTGTGGTCACTTACTTGGGATATCCTGTTGTGTGGTACCCCACTAATTGTCACTTCCATTTTTGCTCTGGCAATGGTGTGGGTGTGGCATCCGTGACCAGATGGTACCCTGAATATTAACACAATGAACATGGAGTGGTCGCTGGTGGTGTGCAGTCAAACAAATGTTGGGGTGCATTGTCCCAGTAGCAGCATTTTGCACTCTGCAACCACTTTAGCTCATAAACAAACTGACAGGTATCACGTGTTTAACATGCAAAACAAAAATACACGTAAACAGGCTTTTTAAAGAGAAACTGGAGCACAACAGATCACTTCCTCTGATGAAATCACCCGGCAGGTGAAGAAACGCGTCAGGTGACTTGGATATCCCACTGAGCCGCTGGACACCCCAGTTCCATCCATCTGGCCTTCATTTTAGTGAATTCCCCGAGACCGCTACCACTTCAAGTTGTTACATCTTCACACTCTGTGCTACGATCCTATCAGTCAGCCGTCCCTCATTGGATTGGATCATTCAGCTACGGCTTCACTACAGGCTCCACGGAGCTCGATGTCATGAGGAGTACATGCACACAGACACCTTTACGGGACTGAGAATTGGACCAGGTCTGTAGTGCGTCCCCTGCCTTGGCAGTTCAGTGACATTGTCTTACTTCACAGAGTTTACATTCTATTTGTGGTATTCACGGCAGAATCGTCTCCGGGGTTCACGGGCCAGAATTATAGAAGTGGTGCTCTTTTTATTTTTGGTGCTAATCACCTTTGTATTAGTAGTGTGGCCACACTCATACCAACAACATGGCTCCACTTCATGTTTTGTGTCTGGGTTATTGGACAGTACTAGTCCTATATTGTGGGACACCTTATTTGCCATCTATCAGAGAATCATTCATTCGAATTCTATCATCTCTATTGTATGGTGTACCATTGCAATAGATTTATTTGATGCTATGTCTTTCATCCACTGGCCAGTGTTGATTTTATATTGCATATTTTATGGTTGATTTATATATATTTTTATTAAAGTGTTCATTTATACCACACGGATTGATGTGTATTTTTCATATGTGTACATCAGTTATCAGCGCTGTTGTTTGTTTTGTTGTAAACAAATGTTGGGAACCAGACCATCTCATAGTGAAAATTAACAGTTTTTATTTTACAACGCAATCTTCTCCTGCACATATCATAACAGTTGCAATGTATAGGTCATAAATGGCAACCTGCTCCAGCACAGATCATAGCGGTTATAAGCACAACTTCTCCAAACGCCTCCAGCACATAAACGTCTGCAGATGTTGGGCTCTCTAATACTCCTTCACTCCACCTGCACATTTCTTGCTTAAGTCCCTTAAATATAATTACACAGCTGCATACCCGGAGTTGCTGAGTGCAGTAGTTCCATACATTCTAAGAATACTTGTCTGTCTCTGGCAGGTGTCAGCACACAATGGACATAATGCAGAGGTTCACACTCACGCTCCAACAAGGATTAACTGACATCCCACTATCTGGGGATTCTCCTTGCCACGGTGCACCCCATCCCTCACAGGGATCCTCTTACTCCAGCCCCACTATTCCATATCACACTGCCACTTTCAGGTGTCATCCCTGTATTCAGGGGCCCTTTCATGCTGCAGTACTGTGCAAATCATGGACAATAGATGCAGTGACCCCCCTCACATTATAGGGGCATTTTCAGGGGGGCTCTCTTACATCAGAAACTTCCTCTCCTAACTTAGCTCCTGCTAGTCAGCTGCCTCTGCAGCGACCCCGCCCCTTTCATATTATGGGGGGCTTTTCAAAGGGGGCTCTCTTACAGGCGCGGGCTGGCAAGCCTCAGCCCGGGGGGCGCACAGGCGGCCCCATCACATGACACGCGATGCGGCCGCATCATTGATGACGCGGCCGCATCGCGTGTCATGTGATGTGGTCGCCTGTGCGCTGACGCGGCCACATCACGGGCCTGAGTCATTAAGGCAAAAAATGGGTAAATGTTCTCTGGGACAAACCATGTTACAATACAAGGGGTGCAAAGTAGTTTATTATTTTGCGCATAAGTTAAATACTGGCTGTTTTTTTCATCTAGCACACAAATACTTAATAGCTTTATTACTACACTGAAATTTAAACTTGATCTAGGGCATGCCCTACCCCAACTATAAATCTGTCCCCACATTTTAAATTTACCTCCCCCTCCAATGCAACATGGTTTTGCCCTGGTGCAAATGTTACTCCTTTTTTATGCTTTGCTCTCCTTAATGACTCAGGCCCCATGTGTTTTGCGATGCGGCCGCCGATAATATTAATGAAATTGGACATCCACCGGCCCAAACAGGGGTCAGACTGAGCGGCCCGGGGGACCGATGCCCTCCTGCCCCCCGGGCCAGCCCCTGCTCTCTTACATCAGGAATAACCTCCCCTAATTTAGCTCCTGCTAGCCAGCAACCTCTGAAGTGACTCCTCCCCCCTCATGCTATGGGGGCATTTTCAGGGGGTCTTTCTTACAGAGGAAACCTCCTCCCCTAATTCAGCTCCTGCTAGCCAGCATCCTCTACAGTGACCCCACCCCCCTCACATTATGAAGGTGTTTTCAGTGGGGTTCTACACAGGGTCTTTTCTCGTAGCACATGTGGCTTTAACCAATCACAATGACCCCTTTCAAGGGTCTCTTTCTGACCACCGATGCCTCTCTCCAGGCACTGTTATCCAATTGCTCTCCTCCATAAGACCTTTGCTGCTGGAGACTCGCTTCCTCTTGTCCACTGTCATCCCAGTACACCTCTTATGCATTACTGCATCCCTTCATGCTCTCCCCTGGGATATCCCTAAACGTGGTAATTATCCTCAGTAACTCTACCTCTCTACCTCTCCATGGGGCTCTTAATAAATGGGGGCTATTTTCCCCATTACTTTGGACCAGAAAACGATGCACTTGTGGCGTCTGCCACGCACCTCCCTCTGTAGGGGCCTTCCTCTTAAGGGAGGGATCTCTAGATCCCTTATTGGAGTCACCCACATTTGTTCCCTCGCAGCTGCCCTCCCCATCACACTAAAATCTTGCGAGGTCCGCATCTTGTCCTCCTGGTTCCCGACTCCGGTGACCTCACCTGCCATCACCAGGGGGGTGAGGCCACACCGAGTAACTCATGATGTGTTACACCAACATGGCTGCAGAAGAAAAGAACTACAGCTCACAGACTCTGTTGCTGCCAAAGAGGGATCCATAAGGAGTGGGCATGGCAAAAGGTGCGGAGGAGATTTTCCAGTCAGAGAGTGCTGACAGGGGTAACAGGGTAGATCTGTGAGGCAGAACAGAAACAGACTGTGAACCGGTCAGCTAGAAGAGAGCAGAGAGTTATTGGAGGTTAGTGTGTTACCTCCTGTTAAGAATTGAAGAGAACTGTACTGAGCGGGAGGAAGTAGATGAATATATGGAAAACACTCAAATACATAGCAAAGAAATCAAGTGAGGGCTGACAAGGGCTGTAGACAGAGATGGCTGTGAGGCTACTAAGAGTAAGTGACATTAATTGAGGAGAAACAGTAAAAGTACACTGACTTATAGTAGAATAAGCTTCCACAGAGATTTTTATTTTCACTGGGAAACAGATGCTGAGCACCTGTCAGGGAAAAGTGTCTGAGAGTCCTAAAGATTTTGAGGCAGAGAGAAGTTGGGTAGTGAAATTACATATCCCAGTGAGCATCATACAATAGAGTGTAATAACGTTACTGTTGGACATTTTGTGCTTCAGCTGCCTTCAATGGGGAGCGGTCAATTTGTTCTGCCAAGTGTGTTAAATTGTCACCAGCCAAGTTATATCAGTGAGCCGGCTAAAATCTAGTCAAGCCCAGGTGTGCCATAAGTGTGTGTGTATGTATATATACATATATATATATATATATATATATATATATATATATATATATATATCACATTCCATTCACTTACATTTTCCATACCACCACTTCAAAGTTTCACTTCGACCACTGTGTATATATATATATATATATATATGTGTGTGTGTGTGTGCATGTACAACTGCTAATATCGTGATGATATTAATAGTAATGGGATCAACAAATAAATGTTCATGTTATGCCACAAAATAGTGCCCCCAGTACAAAATTCACCACATAGTTGTGTCCCCCAGTTCAGCCAAAGATGGCTCAAATGGAGCAGCTGTTTCTACCATCTTTGGCTGATTTAGTGAGGCAGCTGCAGAGCTCCGGCATGCCAGACAAAACTGGTCCACGTGCTACATCTGGCCTGCGTGCTGGGGTTGCCAACCCCTGAAATATACCGTGTTTAGACCGTGTGTATTAGAGCTCTAGCACAAACAGACCAGATTTATCACACTGCATTAGAGTTAGAGTGTTAGGATTTGTATAAATGTGGTGCGAGCAGCGTGTGACTGAGTGATTATAGCCACTTCTCAGTACAAGGAAAAACAAAGTACATTTGTAGGGCTGGTTGAAGGTGGCCTTCCTTAATCCACAACCGGCCTGTGTTTAGTCATGTCTGGGAGACTTCTGAATTCCGTGTAGGTCTCCCGGAATCCCGGGAGAGTAAGGCATCCTCCCACATCTGCCCACTTCGGCAGATTAGAGCGATTCTCGGGAAATGGCCTCATTTTGGCCCCGCCCCCTGCTGAAAAAGACCCTTAACATACATTACGTCACTGGGGGCAAGGCTAAAATGACGCAAATTACTCCCCCTCCACCCATACACCCCTCCTGCCCTCCCAGACGTGACTAACATAAAGTTGGCAAGTATGTGTTTAATTCAAAATAGTTATCTGAGGAACCTCAAGGAAGAGGCAGTATTAGTAAAACACTACATGTGAGGACAACAGAAAGCATTTCCTGTTATATTAGTAAACTTTCATTGCCTTAAACACTGCAGAGTTAACACAGTGTTTTGTGAATTACTTTCTTTCCAAAGAGTATATTTTTTTTTATTGAAAAATAAGAGAATTATAAAAAGCAGTTAGTCATTTTAATTCCACACCCTATTTATAATAAACATACCAAAGTGGCTTCTGCGCTAGATTTAAGTTGTTTGGACTACAGGGTCCCCCAAATCTCTTCTTGGTGATCGTGATCCTAGACGTTACCTGATTGCCAGAAGTTAAGATGTGGGTGGAAGCACTGGAGTGATCCAGAAGGTGACAGGTACATCACAATATCATATATGGATATATGGATATAAAACTGCAGTGAATTGTGGATACATGTTTCCACCACAGTAATTCTATATCCAGGATATATAAACCATGATAGCGTTTGACTCATATGTCCCAGCATGCCATAACAGCTATTGTCATGGTATGCTAGGACATGGCGTTCCACCACAGCTGGTTTATATATAGTATACAGTATTGTTTGTCAGGCGCCGCTCGGCGGCCGCCCGCCCGTCCACACAGAACGTCTGGTTGCCTAGCAACCAGACGCGTCACTTCCCCTTCCGCCCGGCCGGCCAGCTCAGACCCAGAAGCGTCCCCGTTGCTAGGCAATGGGACGCTGCATGAAGAGAGCGCTACGGCGCTGCAAGATGACTAGCGCTACGGCGCTACAGCTATGACAGCACCACTAGTGCTGAGGGCATTGGCTAGCAGCACTATTTAAGCCCCTCTGACCTCACCTCCTGTGCCAGAGTTTCAGGTCCTTTCCTGTCCTCCAGCGTTCCAGTGTTCCTGTGTTTATCTGTTTCCTGACCCTTGCCTTCCTCCAGTTTATTGCCGTTTGCCTGTGACCATTGTGACCCGGATTGCCTTGACTACCCCTTTGGATCTCCCTTTTGTACCTTGCTGTCAGAACGTTATCGACCCGGCTTGATTCACACCCCGTTCGGATTCTCCTTGTGTACCTGCATTGCCCGCACCGTTGCTGAACCCGCCTGTCTGACATTCCTCTCGTGCTTCGCTATCTGACTCGTGGAAGGACCGCGACCTGCGTGTTTCCTGCAGCCAAGTCCATACCTCCTTGCGGGGGTCCCTGGTGAACACCAGGGGCACGTTAGACTCCGCGCCTTCCTCCGAGTAGTGCCAACGATAGCAGGTACGCTATACTAGTCGTGACAGTAAACTCTGGCCATGACTACCGAAGGAACGGGGGAACCCTCAGCCCGGGACCTTCTCATTCATTTGGCTCAGCGAGTAGAACAGCAAGAAGCAGCCCAAGCACATCTCCTACAATGTGTTCAAGGTATCGCTACACGCTTCGATGCCTTACAAGGCTCCCTGCCTGCTGCTCCTGCCATTACCACCGCCCCAGGGGCGTCCGCTAGTGTGGTTACTGTATCCACTGCAACTTCTGGCATGCGTATCCCCACGCCTGAAAAATACGATGGAGATCCCAAGAAATGCAGGGGTTTCTTGAACCAGTGCTCCATCCAGTTTGAGTGCAATGCAGGAGCATTTCCTTCAGAGCGAACGAAGGTGGCGTTTATGATCTCCCTCCTGAGTGGTCAAGCACTAGCTTGGGCTTCGCCTTTGTGGGAAAATGGAGACCCTCTTCTTAATAACACCGGCTCCTTTATTGAAGCTTTCAGGAGAGTCTTCGATGACCCTGGGAGAGTAGCCTCTGCGGCCACCAGCTTGCTGAACCTGCGTCAAGGCAACTTATCTGTTGGGCAATATGCCATCCAGTTCCGGACCTTAGCGTCAGAGCTGAAATGGAACAACGAGGCGCTGGTCGCAACTTTTTGGCAAGGTCTAATCGACCGTATTAAGGATGAATTAATTTCTCGGGATCTTCCCTCTGATCTTGATGCCCTAATTGCACTATGCATTAAAGTAGACCTACGTTATCAAGAACGCACCCAGGAACGTCCTGTCTCTAAGCGGGTGGTTCCTCGTCTGGCTCCTCAATTTCAAAACCCAGTTTTGCCTATGGATGAACCCATGCAAGTAGGACGTTCCCGTTTATCCCCAGAAGAAAGAGAGAGGCGCTTCAGGCAGCGTCTCTGCCTTTACTGTGGCGATTCCGGACATGTTCTCAAGGTCTGTCCTAAGAAACCGGGAAACCCGTCCTCCTAAACGGTAGCAGGGAGGCCGGTTTAGGAGTATCCACAGTTGCTCCCTACTCAAAAAACACCCCTGAGCTTCTTATGGCAGTCACCCTGAGCACCCCTAGAGGTCCCTTCTCCACCACGGCCTTTGTGGATTCCGGCTCCTCCGGGAACTTCATTTCTGCCACTCTCATTGCTGGGCTTCAAATTCCAACTCTCCCCTTGCCTCAACCATTATCGTTAACAGCAGTAGATGGGAACCGTGTCAGCAGTGGCTCCATCTCCTACATCACTTCACCTATTCGGTTAATGGTTGGAGCCCTCCATAGCGAGATGATTCAGTTGTTGGTGTTGCCAAAATCCATCAATCCCATTATCTTGGGGCTTCCATGGCTACGAAGACACTCTCCGCAGATGGATTGGGATCGAGCTCAGGTTACTCGTTGGGGTACAGAATGTCATCATAGATGTCTACCTAGTGTTCTGCCTCCTGATTCCCAAGTTGTTGCTCAGTCCACGGTTACGGAAGTTAGCCTTCCAGCTGCATACACCGACTTCCAAGATGTATTCAGTAAAACGGAGGCTGAGTTATTACCTCCCCATCGGCCCTGGGATTGTTCCATCACTTTGCTTCCCGATCAACCTATTAGAGGGAGCCCTATATCCAGTTACCATCTTTACAGACCACCGTAATTTGACATTCATTCGGGAAGCTCGTTGTCTGAATCCTCGGCAGGCCCGCTGGGCATCATTCTTTGCTCGCTTCAACATGATTCTTACCTTCTGTCCAGGTGCTAAGAATGGGCGGGCAGACGCTCTATCTCGTTCTTTTGATGATACAGACCGCCTGAATCCATCGATTCCTCATTGCATTATTGACCCTTCGAACATCATTGCTATTACCAATACTGTGAAGGATGCTCCGCCCACAGGACGATCATTTGTGGAACCACAATTACGACTCAAGGTGTTGCGTTGGGCCCATTCGTCCTGTATCGCGGGTCACGCTGGCATAAAGAAGACCACATTCCTTCTCTGCCGTCGTTTCTGGTGGCCTACCATACTCGCTGATATACGGGACTTTATTGCAGCATGTACCATTTGTGCCCAACACAAAACTTCCAGGAAGGTTCCTGCTGGGTTGCTCCAGCCCCTACCTACGCCGGATGCTCCCTGGGAGAGTATAGCCATGGATTTTATTACTGACCTTCCCTGCAGTTCGGGATTCAATACTATCTGGGTTGTCATTGACCGATTTTCTAAAATGGTGCATTTTATTCCTCTTTCAGGTCTACCTTCAGCCAGTCACTTAGCCGACACATTTATCAAGGAGATCTTCAGACTTCATGGTTGCCCTAAGGAAATTATCTCTGACAGGGGAGTGCAATTCATCTCCCGGTTCTGGAGGGCTTTCTGTAAAAAACTGGGTACGGAGTTAAAATTCTCATCGGGATATCACCCCCAGACCAATGGTCAGACCGAGTGGATCAACCAGGATTTAGAGACTTTTCTCCGTTGCTTTACCGCTGATAATCAAAGCAGATGGTCGCAATTCCTTCCCTGGGCAGAATTCTCACACAATCACCATGTCCATGAATCTACCGGGTTTTCTCCATTCTTTATTGTGACCGGGATGCATCCTATTATCCCAGATCCATTTCCCAATTCTTCCTCCTCTGTTCCAGCGGTGGACTCACTTTATCGAGAATTCTCTATCATTTGGGCCACAACCAAAGCAGCTCTGCAAAAGGCATCACAGCACCATAAGATCTTTGCAGATCGCCACCGTAGAGCTACTCCCCTATTGAAGGTAGGGGATCAAGTATGGCTTTCCACTAAAGACTTAAAACTCAAAGTACCATCTATGAAAATGGCTCCACGTTTTATTGGTCCTTACATCATCTCACAAGTGATTAATCCAGTGTGTGTTAAACTAAAGCTACCGGCTTCTTTACGATGTCATAATACTTTTCACGTGTCCCTACTCCGGCCATTGGTGCTTAACAGGTTCTTTGTACCTCCATCTCGACCTCCTCCTGTTCAAACCTCCTCTGGAACAGAGTTTGAGATCAGCCGGATTCTGGATGTCCGCATTCGCTACGGGCAACAACAGTTCCTTGTGCACTGGAAGGGATTTGGCCCGGAAGAAAGATCTTGGGTGGATAAACCGGACCTTCACGCTCCTCAGTTACTTAAGAAATTCCTCCAAACAAGGGGAGAAGGAGGAGGGCATACTGTCAGGCGCCGCTCGGCGGCCGCCCGCCCGTCCACACAGAACGTCTGGTTGCCTAGCAACCAGACGCGTCACTTCCCCTTCCGCCCGGCCGGCCAGCTCAGACCCAGAAGCGTCCCCGTTGCTAGGCAACGGGACGCTGCATGAAGAGAGCGCTACGGCGCTGCAAGATGACTAGCGCTACGGCGCTACAGCTATGACAGCACCACTAGTGCTGAGGGCATTGGCTAGCAGCACTATTTAAGCCCCTCTGACCTCACCTCCTGTGCCAGAGTTTCAGGTCCTTTCCTGTCCTCCAGCGTTCCAGTGTTCCTGTGTTTATCTGTTTCCTGACCCTTGCCTTCCTCCAGTTTATTGCCGTTTGCCTGTGACCATTGTGACCCGGATTGCCTTGACTACCCCTTTGGATCTCCCTTTTGTACCTCGCTGTCAGAACGTTATCGACCCGGCTTGATTCACACCCCGTTCGGATTCTCCTTGTGTACCTGCATTGCCCGCACCATTGCTGAACCCGCCTGTCTGACATTCCTCTCGTGCTTCGCTATCTGACTCGTGGAAGGACCGCGACCTGCGTGTTTCCTGCAGCCAAGTCCATACCTCCTTGCGGGGGTCCCTGGTGAACACCAGGGGCACGTTAGACTCCGCGCCTTCCTCCGAGTAGTGCCAACGATAGCAGGTACGCTATACTAGTCGTGACATTGTTGATATCAGCATTGGACGCCGATGCCCTGCGAGCCAGTAGCCTAGTAAAGGCATCCGACTTCTCAGACCTATCAGGCGGCAATAGGCACTGCCTCGATCTGAGCTAGTTGCCAAGTAACGGCAACCAGTATCCCCAGTGTCTAGCTGGTTTCTGGATCTGCGATTAAGGTCTTCCTACTCTGACTTTAGCCAGTAGTAAAGATTATGATATTGACCTTAGCTAGCCCTCACCTCAGCATGTATTACGGATTTTGCTATTGATTCCAGCCACCCATGACCTCAACCTTTCTCACTTTAGAACGCAGCCTGTCTTGACCTTTGACCTGTACTCTGTCCTGCTATTCTTGCCACAGTCTGCTTCCTGCTTCCTTGTCCCATCTACCCCACTGGCAATACTGTGATTTAGAAATTGCTCTTACCACGAGTTAAGACCTGGGGAGAACCGAGTTATTTTATCAAGGAACAGCCACGTGAGTGTATAACCCCGCTACATTACATTAATAGACCCCACATTTTATAAAAAGAGATCCCGTATTAAATTATTAGTCCCATCTGCTTCTTTATTATATAAATAGCTATCACACTATATAATCTGGCATCAGCAGTAGCCACATTATATTAATACCCCCACTACATTACAGTAATAGTTCCACATTACATTAATAGCCTCTACCAAATCCCATATTGCATTAATAGCCCCAATATTATATTAATAGCCCTGCAATACATAGCATTAATAGCCCCCAGTAGCTTACATTAATTCCCCCCTCTCCCATTACACTAATACCCAACCATCACCCTGACTTGCAGATCTTGCATGATGTGTGAGGTAGACCCAGACCAGGGTCCCAGGCCACTTACAAAAGTTCATCTGATCTGCTCTCTCACTGCAGAGAACGAACCCTGGGTGGACCACAGGCAGTGGATCCAACCGGGGATTTCCCAGGTGGGCCAGTGTGAGACTATAAATAGAAATAATTGGAATGAACATTTTAAAATTTCCAAAATTTTGTGAATGTATTGTTATATTTCACTGTCAGCTATTTACTTTTTGGTGCTGTTCCAACTGTAATTATATATACAAAAAGCAATAGTGTGAACATATTGGCTCTTCTTTTATTAGACTAAGTAGTCCACACGGCAAAAAAAAACATTCAACCTGTTGACGTGTAGACTGGTCTTGATAACAGCTTGGTCACACGTATAGAACTAAGTGCTTTTTAAAGCTTCATTTGTCTCCAAACAACTCCAAATATTAAACTGTACCATACCTTTCAATAAACCCATTTTTGGCAAGATCTTAACATTGTTTGGACCCCAAAAGGGGGCAGCGCCACATTAATTGGTATAGGAGTCATATGGACTGAAATGGAAATGATTGATGACTGATTTTTTTTTGTTACAGATCTGTGGATAGAGTAATCACACAGAAACTCATCTCAATAGGATGTGGCAGTTGACCTAATATATACCTAAAATGAAGCATATACATTAGCCAATAATAAATAGTTTCATTTTTTAAAGTACCTTAAACAGTCCTTCACCTTAGTTCCATAAGCACACATTATTTGCCTCATGGCCTTTTTCACAGTGGCAGCATCAAGAACATGGAAGCATTGGAACATGTACACTGAGTAATCCTTAAATAAAAGCAGAGAGGCCAAATGAAAACATAAAAAAAACATAAATACAAATATAAATAAATACTTTTAAAGGCGCACCATATGGCAACATTATTTTTAGGAAAAAAAGACAGTCCTTGTGGAAAAATAAGAGGTTAAAGTAAAGATAAGGGGGTGGGATAGCATTTAAGTAGTTATAATTAGATAGGCTGAAAACAAATGATGTAAATACAATTAAGGAATGTTGCAAAATATGTAAACAGCAAATCAGGTTAGCAAAGATTGAAGCATACAAATGGATTGGTAAAGATAGCAAGTCTAATTCCAAAATCTTTAATAATATTAGGAAGCTAAATTGTACTGTAGGAAAAATAATTGTAGAAGACCAATCTCCAATAAAGGAAACTAAATCGTAACCAGGGAATTATAGACCTGTGAGCCTGACTTCAGTTGGGGATAATATGTTTGAAGGGACCCCGAGGGATGTGATTCTGAAATGTACTGTACAAAAATAATTTGATAACTGTCAGCTTGGTTTCATGAAGGGATTGTCCATGCCTAATAAATGTGATTAGTTTTAATGAGAAGTTAAGTCTCCAACTTAATATTGGAAGTATAATATATGTGATTCATTTGTAGTATAGGGGTCAATACTCTTCCACATAACTGTCAGGGATATAGGATGAGAGTATGAGGTCAAGGGGAAAAAGGAGAGAGAGAGATTTAGGTTGGCCTTCCAGTTGTGTCAGACAGGTTTACACTACTACCACTACTTTGGCCTAACCCTTACAAGAGAACTGCCCATGGTCTCTGTAAGTTAACTATGTACAACTGATCACATCTGGTGATAACGAAACATCCAGACAGTGACAGCGAATCAACAGTAAATATATATATTTTCTGACAGTGACCTTGAAATGACAATAAATATTTATTATTGAGTTGTCGTCAGAATGTTTCCATTATTACCTGATGGGAGGTGTACCATCAGTTGTTCCTAAATAATGCAGAGAGACATCTCCATCAATCTACATGGTCTGTTGACCGCAGACAGGGGGTTTCTTATAGCCTTTTCCCATATTATTAGGCCTACAAAGGGGAATGGAACAATGTGCCAGGAATTGTTTTAGCATAGCTACTTGTGCTAGAGATGGCTCTTTGACTGTACTAATCCAAAGTGTATTTATGTTTGCTTTAGGGGAGAAAACATAGAGTAATGTGAACGCCTGCCAGGAGGGTGCTTCTGATCCTTGTGTATTTTTGGGCACTCTGTACAGGAATAGGAAACTCCTGTTGTAAATCTTGAATTGAGCTTTTTTCTAAATATCCACTCCCCTGAGCAGTAATTTGTGTGTCTGCCAAGTGTCTTTTAATTTCTTGTCTATAGTCTACTGTATTGTGGGTGACTGTGTCCCTGACCTTATTTGCGGAATGAATGATGATGTTGTCATACTTCCTAAGATCTCTGAATGCTGTTCTTTCTTGCATAGTGAGATTGTAATTGATGGAGAAGCTTGTTGAAATGTTGTAACTGAATCATCAAGTAATCTCCTAAAGCTTTGAGATAAGAGAATTGTGGATGAAAGGTTGACTTTGCACAATTGATAACAAACCTATTCCAAGAAGTCTCTACTGGAACCTTGGTGTGTTGTTGGTAACAGTCTTGTAAATGGAGTTTAGGAGAAAATTTGTATAGATTCACATGCCAGACAATTTGACAGTGTATATTTGTTTTTCTGTGTGGGGGCTTTCTGGCCATAGCTTGCTGGGATAAAAATGCTACTTTTTGACTGTTAAATGTGTTTATTATGCACCAGTTTTGCAGCATGCATTTAACATGTAAATTAACCAACTTAATGCTTAATAGATCACAGGAGACCAAATTCTGCTTATTTTTTTTTATTTAATATTGCACTTTTCCTGCGCTTTTTTCAGTTTCAGTTTTTCTGTTTTGGCCAATGGCCATGGTAATGCCCAATTTGCCTTCAGCCAGGAGCGGTTGAAGCCCTTCAGCCAAGAGCAGTTGGAGCACTTTAGCCGGGAGCAGTGGAAGCCCCTCAGCCAGGAGCAGTTGGAGCCCTTCAGCCAGGAGCAGTTGGAGCCCCTCAGTCAGGAGCAGTTGGAGCCCCTCAGCCAGGAGCAGTTGAAGTTCCTCTTCAAGGAGCAGTTGAAACCCCTCAGCCAGGAGCTGTTGAAGTCCCTCAGCCAGAAGCTGTTGAAGTCCCTCAGCCAGAAGCTGTTGAAGTCCCTCAGCCAGAAGCTGTTGAAGTCCCTCAGCCAGAAGCTGTTGGAGTCCCTCAGCCAGAAGCTGTTGAAGTCTTTCAGCCAGGAGCTGATGAAGTCTTTCAGCCAGGAGCTGTTGAAAGCCCTCAGCCAGGAGCAGTTGACGCCCCTCGGCCAGGAGCTGTTGAAGCCCCTCAGCCAAGAGCAGTTGAAGTTTCTCAACCAGGAGCAGTTAGAGCCCCCCAGTCAGGAGCAGTTGAAGCCCCTCAGCCACATAAGCACATATCTTACACAAGATACTGCTAAACCTTTAATTCATGCACTCATAATAACCCACATTGACTATTGCAATTGCTGGTATTGCTCTAACCTGATATTCACCCATACAATCCATTTAGAATGCAATGGCTAAACTAATTTTTTTCACAACAAATGGTACAATTGCTCCTCTGCTCTGTCAGTCCCTACATTAGTTGCTTGTATCTTACTTTTATTTTATCTTTACTTACACTCCCCAATTCACCCTTAATTCATTCTCTCCAGTACCTAAAGACGAAGTGTTAGATTTACTAAACTCTGGGTTTTAAAAAGTGAAGATGTTGCCTATAGCAACCAATCAGATTCTAGCTATCATTTATTTAGTACATTCTACAAAATGACAGCTACAATCTGATTGGTTGCTATAGGCAACATCTTCATTTTTTTCAAACCCGCAGTTTAGTAAATATACCCCGAAGTCTCTGCACTCATTTCATCATCTCACCCTACAACCTGTCCCCTCAACTCTATTCATTCCCAACTTCTTTGCCACTGAATGCCCACCTCTTCAACCTGTTCACATTTCCATCCTCCTTTAAACATGCACTCATCTTAACAATTCTAAAGAAACCATCTCTCAATCCAGCCTCTCTCTCCAACTACCGCCCTATTTCTCTCCTCCTCTTTGCCTCCAAACTTCTTGATCGATTAGTGTACAAATGCCTGCCTCACTTTCTTTCCTCTCATTCCATTCTCGACTCTCTACAATCAGGCTTCCGCCCCCCAACATTCCACTGAAACTGCTCTCACAAAGTTGATCAATGATCTACTTGCTGCAAAGTCTAAGGGTCATTTCTCCATACTCATTCTCCTGGACCTTTCTACTGTTTTTGACAATGTTGATCATCCTGTTCTCCTACACAGCCTTGACTCCATTGGCCTTCGTGATACAGTTCTTTCCTGGTTCACTTCCTACCAATCGAACCGCTCCTTTAGTATTTCTACTTCTGGCATATTCTCCCCTCCACTCCCACTATCTGTTGGGGTCCCACAAGGCTCTGTTCTTGCCCTTTACTTTTTTCATTTTACTTTTTTTTTTTCCTCGGGCACTAATTTGTTCAATACCATCTCTACGCTGATGACACCCAAATATATATCTCTTCCCCTCTCCTTCTGTACTATTGTACAACTGTCTTTCTGCTATCTCCAAATGGATGTTGTAAAGGTACCTAAAGCTCAACATGTCCAAAACAGAGCTTATTATCTTTCCTCCTGCCAGAGATACCACCTCCCCTCAAAGTAGTATCGGCGCATTACTGTATTACAGCTCATCAGGTTCTCCCTCTGTGTTTGCTATGCAGCTCCTTGAGTCCAACTTAATATATATATATATATATATATATATATATATATATATATATATATATCATCAGTTATTTATATAGCGCCACTAATTCCACAGCGCTGTACAGAGAACTCTTTCACATCAGTCCCTGCCACATTGGAGCTTATAGTCTAAATTTCCTGACATACACACACACACACAGGGTCAATTTTGATAGCAGCCAATTAACCTACTAGTATGTTTTTGGTGTGTGAGAGAAAACCGGAGCACCCGGAGGAAACCCACGTAAACACGGGAAGAACATACAAACTCCACACAGGTAAGGCCATGGTCGGCAATAGAACTCATGACCCCAGTGCTGTGAGGCAGAAGTGCTAACCTCTAGGCCACTGTGCTGCATATATATATATATATATATATATATATATATGTATATATATATATATATATATATATATATATATATATATATATATATATATATTGTAGTGTTGTCATGGAATTGCGGAGCTTGCAGTCAGAGTTATCGGCAAGTGGGATCTAATTTTGCCTGAGTTTATAATAGCTCCAGCCATACGGCTTATACTTTAGCCATATTAGAGAGTAATACATCGAATGGGGGGTTATAAAACTATAGGTAATTGAAAATGCCATTGATGGAGTTACTATACATTTCTACACCATACTCTATTAATGTCCTTGTTGTCCTTTTTTAATTTTTTTAAAATGTAAATTTTTGTTACTTTAAGAGGTTTTCCACCTAAAACAAAAAAAAACCATACTTATGTGTATACTTAGTCAATACCAATGTGCAGCACATAGTGATATACATTCGTAGTAATCATTCTCTCCAGCCTCCTGAAATCCTGTGAAATTCTCTCGGCACCTCCTCACTGCACCAGCACTAAAGTCAGTTTTGGTTTTTTTGTATTAGGTGTATAACCACTTTAATAAAACAGCTGTTTTCCTAGTTGATCTATTAACAAGGGAATGCTGATCCAGTGAAAAAAAGCAAGAAATTGCCACAGTATATTTTTTCTACAAAAGTGCCGTTTATTTAGCTAAATTTAGCAAATATAGCGTTATCAAATAAGGAGTCCAGAACATGACAATACGTTAAGGCAAAAAAATCCTTTTTACGAACTATCCCCTATATGTTTTCTTAATTAAATTAACAATTATTAAAATGTAATAAACTGATACTTTAATTCAGCAGAAAGTTACAACAAACATAAACTTGGCACTAATCTATTTTACTTGCCCAGTGCAATGCTTTATGTTGTCTGTATCTGCACGTCTAAAAATATCCAGATATGTTTATTATAACTAGTTTTACTTGGAGTTTGTTTGTACTGTTTTGTATACATGTTCATAAAATGTATGCAGTCAAAATTCTATTTTGTTATTTTTATGTGTTGCAAATCTGTATTTATTATATCATTGAAAGATGCAATATTCAATCTGTTGGGTTAACATTAATGGTCATATTTTTAGGAAAATGATATTCTGAAAATGTAACTACCAAGCAATAATGTTTATATAATTAATCTATCACTGAGCAAGAATCGTCATACAAATCATATGGTGGTTTCGGAATAATAAGTTTTAATAATTGTGTCCTTATATAAGACAAGTTATTTCCTATATTCTTTTTTTTCAATAAATATCTCACACACAAGCGCTGTAGCACATTGATGTCAAGAAGAATGATGCACAATTCAAATATGTTTCATTTTATACAGCAAATTCTAAAAATGATATTAGAATGATCCTTTAGATTGTTAGCGCTCATAAATCTGGAGCCTTTTCACCATTTGGTTTAATTTAGGAATAATATGTAATGCCTGTGTACCTCTTACAAATTGTAAAGTACAATGTAAAATGATTATGCATTATAAATACTGAAAAAGAACAATAGAATATCCATTTAACAATAGAAATGTAACTTTATACTACATTATATTATATAAATAAAGTGTCAGGTCTTGATTGTGATTGTTTCCAAATGTAACACACTGCAGTATGCTGCAGCTACATAAATAAATGTTATTAAATAAGGTTGAACACCATTTTCGGGCAGATTGGGCATGACTATGGTACCAAGAGACCCAGGGCTTGGCCCTCCATTTATAGTCTCTGGTACCATGCACTCTATATAAAGATACAAGTGATACTAAGACTTCTCCCGTGCAGCCCCTCTTTACTGGAACGACCTCCCTCGCTCCATCCGTCTCTCTCCCCCTCTAAGCTCCTTCAAACGGGGACTAAAAACCCACCTGTTCCGCAAAGCCTACCAACCTTCCACCTAACCCGTTCTCCCCTCTCTCCTCCCAGCCCTTTTCTCTCCCTTATACGTCAACTGGCTCCCTTTGTGCCTGAGTTTTGTTCACCCTCCCTTAGGATGTAAGCTCATTTGAGCAGGGCCCTCTTCCCTTCTGTGTCCATACCTGTTCTTCTGCTCCGTCTTTATTGCATTAGCCTGCCTGGAGCTTCTGAAGTTTTGGTATTTTTGTTTACTGTTCAGTAATGTTTTACCCTGTATAGTCTACTGTTTGTGCTGTGTACGGCGCTGCGGAACTCTTGTGGTGCCTAACAAACAAAGGATAATAATGATAATAATAAACAAGGAACTTCCTGTAGTGTTTATTATGGCTGTAGTGGTACTGAAAGTCTTGTAACAAATTAAGTATATAAATTAATTCTTATAAATCATGCTACAATTATTAGAAACGAACTGCAGTATTAACAATGACGGGGGCAATGAGCTAGAGATTCTGGACGTGGGTCCTAGGTGCCAAGGGTTAGCCCTTGCAAGGCTGAAAAAATAATAAAAATGGTTAATTGTAAGAGATGAGGCCTCTCATAAAATTCACTGCTCGACAAATTATCCACACTAAATTATACGAAGTAGAATTATACCTTATTACAAATTTAGACCTATATGCCATTTTTGCTTCTCATGGATTATTTAAAATGATGTCAGTATCTCAATAAGGCAGAACCTCTCACTCTGTTCTGGCTGATGAGAGATGATATTGTTTTTAAGAATTAGACGTGTAACCACTTGTCTTTCCGTAGCACAGGTACATTCCTAAAAAGCTCATCACCATTAGCAGTCTTATAATATTAGCAAACACTGCATCAAATGCATGCACGTAATAACGGTTTCTGTCAAGTAAGTAGTGAGAACCTTAGGCAGCACAAACCCTACCTAACAATCCTTGTCTATCTTTTGTCTAAAGCGATTCACTGTCTTTTCAATCAAACATGTCATTCAGCAAGTGGCTGGCTGCTCATGATGATTATAATGACTCTCGTTTAATAAACCAGCATATGATGTATACATAATAGATGTACATAAAACAATGGACTAGACACCATGTCTGCGGAACTTCTTGATCCTTTACATAAACCTGTCATGTATCTTAGCATAGATCTCTGTAGGGAAGACTAAGGATATTTTTTTTTTTGGTAACATGTAATGTATGCAGGGAAATTATCACAGTGAAAACGGTCTCTCTCACATGCACACACACCACATTACATCCTTTAATAGCTGGAGGTAAACATTCCTCATTTCAACCCACACTCAAAAGGCTTCCTTTTTCCTTTACTGCCTTAGCAGCTGTCACAGAACAAAGGGACAAGTAAATTTAGTTGATTGGTGTTACATAAAGAAGATTCAAAGAGGAAAAAATGTCATGCCGCTTGTACAAGACTGCTGGTAAAAGTAAAATATACATCTCACCATAAAAAAAAAAAATGATGTAAATTGCATAACGTGTATTTGGTCTTACAGATAGCTACATTTATGTACACTTATCATAAATAATCTAATTCAGAACCAATGTGGATTACAATAATGAAAGCACCATGGCATATACCAGGGGAGGGGGTGGATTTAGGTGAAAGCACAGGATTTTGGAGGAGTGGGGGACTCCAGGGCCGTAACTAGGGCTGTGCGATAGGGGAGACCGCCCAGGGCGCAACACTGAAGGGGGGCGCAGTTTAGGAATGTTTTAGGTTAATTTGTCTTTCTCGCTCCAGGCGCTAGAATTCTAAGTTACGGCCCTGGGGGACTCCATGTGTAAAATATATAGTAAGATGAGTACATTGACAGGTGCAAGTACAACATTTTCAGGGCATTCCACAGTTACATTTTGTCAAATTATACCTCCCATTTCATGTGTTTATAGCATACATGCAAAGTATGGTATATATGAACCCTGCTCCAGTATAGCATACAAACTGCTATGTGTAAGTATATGATCTAGCTCTGCCTGGTGGCCATAAGTGGTACTGTAGCTGTTTATTTGCGTTGCTTTTTGGTGTGGATGGAAAGGAACATGCATGAAATCTGGATCTGCTGTCAGGAAACCTTTTTACTGAAGATAAGTGAATAGCCTGCAGTTCAGTGGGCTGTGATCAATCCACCCAGCAGTATGTAGTTGCGGGAAACCAGTGTCTTCAGTGAGGGGCTGGTTTCTGTCACTTTATTAGATAGGCTAGGGATGTCTGACTGGCTGCCCACTGGCAGCAGTCTGATCTTCACAGGGTTTTTTTGTTTTGCCCCCCTGCCATGTAGTATTCGGCTAGCAAGCATACACTTCTAAGTAACCTACTGAGCAAGACCAATCTCAAAGCCGGTTATTCCTGATCATAGCTATGAGCTGATCTCATTATTAAACTCATCTGAATGTTCCAGGTGAAATCACCCTTAATAGAAGAATCAATCTGCATATTGCAGTTATTATGAAACAGTGTATGGTACAGAATATGTGTTTTAAGCATCGCTTTCAGGGACTTCTTTTTGTTAAATAAAGTGTTGATGTTGTTGCAACATTATACACAGCAGGTTTTATGTTAAGCCCTGTTTTAGTAATATATATGTATATATAAATATATATATATATATATATATATATATATATATATAACTATATATATAAATATATAACACTACACAAAACTACACAAAATACAATAATATATAGTATATAAAATGTATCATTGAAAGATAAAAATACATACTTAAGGACAGTACAAATTATTTGCAACAGAGTGTTCAGGCAAACCAAAAATCTAGTGTGCTCCGTGCACAAAGGGACATAACACCAAAGAAGGACGAGGGTGCAGCTACATTTTGCATATTCTATCTTACAATGCAAATATGGGTTACTTCCGTTGTTGTCACAAACACCACCACAATATTTATATATTCTAGATTTAGTTCCACTGTAAAACGACTAGCCCTGGTAGAGAGCAGATAAAATAAACAATAAGCAGACTGAAATGAGCAATTGTTTGTGTTTACCTCCAATCCCAATTCTGCGCTCCTATGAAATATAATGTGCGTTTGTCAACTTCTTACCATTTTTACAGGTAAATACTTCCTTTCTAACCTACTCTTCCAAGCTGGGTAAAAGGCTTAATTATAGAATCTAGATTTACTGCATTACAGGCAAACTCTTTAATTCTATACAATATTTTGCTAAAAATGTTTCATTTTCAGCAATGGGTGTAATTGTATCTGTGCTCAGTGCAAGATTATTTTGCACAATGGAAATGAGCGATAATACATGAATCTTCTGCCTGCATTGTCATATTCCAATATAACATCTGTCATAGGCACTTAATACAACATTCATAATTATAAAGACAGTCCTCCAATCCAAAACAAAGAGAAAAACCCTCTTGGCTGTCAGTCTTGTGTTTTGGAGAGGAGCCATGGAGTTAATTTAAACCCTAATGTAAACAATACAACCATTTGAAAACAATCGGAAAGTAGCAGTGATTAGCAGACACCTGGGCAGATACCGTTTTTGGCCCGATCTTGCCAGGAATAATATAGGGGATTATTTTGGGATACATTTCTCTCTATTATTCTTTTCTCAGAAAATGGGAAATTATATCATTTCCGACTAGAGCTGTTCTCGGTATGTATATTTTACTTAGATCAGCTCCCAACTCTGTTTATTAGGATTTGAAATCTTATTGCTATTGGGGACCCACGGGGGCACAGTTGAGTATTTAAAATATTTGCTTCAAGGAGCCACAGACTATCTGCTTTTGAAATCAGAGTTTTTTGTGTGTGTGTTAGGATTCATTTGTCACCCTAGTCAAAATAAGAGTAAAACATTTCATTTGGGAAAAGTTCTGTTTCCTTTAAGTTGTATAACAAGCCTGTTGTATCCAGGAGTTAAAGGATAAGGTAGATATTATTTCATTATACAGTTTATTAATATGCGCGGATAAGAGAATTATTTTTCGCTGTTTTTCACAGCAATACAAAATCTGTTATCACCTCAATTTATCATTAAAAGATCGGTAAAACAGCAATAGTGGTTGGCAGTGGTAAGCAGGGGCGCCGAGAGGGAGGGGGTACAAATTACTAGGGCCTGGTCCTGCCAGGGGGGGTCGCTGCCAGGTAGTTACAAAATAAATGTAAATTACTTTTTTTTTTTCGGGTGGCGTTATGAGAACTGCAATAACAGGTAGCTGAGCATAACACAATTTTAATACATAATGGGGGGAATTCAATTGCTGGTATTGTGGCTCACGGAAATCACGTCACGCACAGTGCCGGCAATTACAGTAGAAATTTACAATATTTTTTCTTCGCACCCTATAAAAATGAGCGGAGATTACTGTCAAAATCTCCACCACGATATCTCTAAAGGACGTTTCTGAGGCACTTTGCGGTCAATTGAACCCCCCCCCCCATAATGTCACATGTAAAGAGAGGCAGTCACAGCCCATGTTGGCCACACCCCCTTTGATGGGGGGGGGCAGAAAGTTGCTTTACCGGGGGCAGCCCTGGTGGTAAGAGTAGTCTTACTGCTTCTCTGGGCCAGTTTTGGGGGGCAGTCTGCGTATGCATGTCCCTGTTAACATATGTACAGTGGAACTGGAACCCTGGCTGAAACTTTTAGTTCCACCTGTAAATATATATATATATATATATATATATATATATATATATATATATATATATATGTGTGTGTGTGTTATACATTTTATATAAATTATTTTAGTATTTAAGTTAATCCTTACTAAGTAGGCTTCCCAATGTGGGAAGATTTTTCTGGAGAAACCTTTGATAGATATGGAGAAGCCCAATCTCCAGCAAGAACACCCATTTTCGCCTGATATAGGGCTTTTCTCATCTGTTTTAATTTAATAGAGCCCTCTGGGCCTGAGTCATTAAGGAGACCAAAGCATAAAAAAAGGAGTAACTTTGCACTTGGGCAAAACCATGTTGTATGGGAGGGGGAGGTAAATTTAAAATGTGAGAACAGATTTATAGTTGGGATAGGACATGTCCTAGATCAACTTTATATTTTAGTGTAAAAATAAACCTATCAAGTATTTGTTTGCTACATGAAAAAACAGCCAGTATTTAACTTATGTGCAAAATAATAAACTCTTTTGCACCCCTTGCATTGTAACATGGTTTTGTCCAGTAGCAAACTTACTCCTTTTTTTTGCATTGCTCTCCCTAATGACTCAGGCCCACAGTGTTTTTCATCTATTTTCAGACATCTAATTGAATAACCACCATGCACCCACATGGAGGTTGATGCATTTAATACTATCAATCTGGGTATCTTCCATAGGATTTTTAAAGTTCCACAAGACTGTAATATATTTCAAATATTTATCTGTATGTCTACCTACTGTGCTTTTTAAGCCTGTGATCATATCAGGTGGCCCTTTATTTTCATTATCTAGGACAAAGGTGGGGAACCAGAGGAATGGGTCCACAAATGGGATACCGGAATCTTTTCTTTTGCCTGATTGTCACATGTGCATCGTTCAGTTGCAATTCACGTCTTTTGTGGACCCAACTAAACAAGTAGCTGAGTAGCGCTGCTCTAAGAACTGCACCCTCTACATTGGAAGCAGATTTGTGTCATGTACAATGGTAACTTATAAAAATATGATGATATGAAGACATGGCTGAAAAGCCCATAAGGGAGTTAAAAATAAATCATAAATATTGACTAAAACTTGCAGAGGGCATATACTAGCCAATAAATTATAATGTGCATTTTATTGATGCCCCCTTTCCAATGCACACTCACCCTCTCACGTGTTGTAAGTTATTACTGTAAATTATAAATAAAGAGTCAGACAAATGTGTAAATGTGGCAAAAATAGGTCACAGTTTTAATATTTATAAATTAGTGGTGGAGAAAGCAAATGAGGAACAGCTAAAAAAACTGAATACTGAACCAAATGCATGGATGGTCAAATGGCCTGGGATCCACTGAACCAAGGATAATCTCCCTTACTGAATGGCCGGCGCTAAATCTGGCATCAGAGTGACTACACCCCCTCTAGACTCACAATGATGTGCCCACACAAAACAGGTTAAGAGCCACCTTTCCCTCGAAGGGGGCAGTGACCTGCGGCCAATCAGCGATAGCGCCGTATGCATCAGTCACTGATCGCAGTGCTTTCCTACCAACTGTGCCTGCTCTGTAACAGGGAGAGAAACAGTTAATAAACAGAAAAGCCATCAAAACTGCTATGTACGTTGTGGGAGGGAGGGATTTTGTGCAAATGAAGTAGAGCAACAGCCAGAGAGGGTTTTATATGAAAATGCCAGAACACTCCCCCAATGGATCTCATTGGCAGGGCCATCTTTTCCACTGGGCACGATGGGCAGCTGCCCGGAGGCCCCACGGGCAAGGGGGCCCCATAGGCACGGCTCTTAATGAGAATAAATAATCCTGCAAGAGAAAAAAAACTGCAAAGAAAACCTTCAAGGGTCACTGAGCAAGTACATCTATCTATCTCTATCTCTATATATCTATATCTATATCTGTATCTGTATACATCTATATATCTATATCTATATCTATTTCTAGGGGCCCCGGTGCACTGCTTTGCCCGGAGGCCCATAATGTTCTTAAGATGGCCCTGCTCATTGGCCAGCAGGAGCATACAGAAAAACGTAACCCTTGATAGGTGTTTTGTGTACGTGAGCACAAACTTCATAAGTTTAAATGTTTTTGGCTTTAGGGCCTCTCTTATCAAAGTCATCAAAAGGTGGAAAACACTTTAAACCCATTTCGGGAACTATCTATATCACAGTAGTGCTTCCACTGGGACCCAAAAGGGGAAAGAGGCCCATTTGCACATGTCTGTGAGTTTTCTTTAGCTTGTATGTCAGTGTGTGCTTGTAGTCCCAGCTGTCAGCCAAACGCTTGTGTGAAAGAAAAGTTTCTGAATGTACTTGAAGAAGAAAACCCAGAGAGTTAGGGCGTGGTCATCTGAGAGGTGCATTTACATTGGAAAGTGGCCGCTGGAGCTTTATACCCAGCACTCATCCCCTTGCAAAATACAGTTTGGTTATCTGAGCGATTATTGGCCCCTATTATAACCACTTGCACTGCATTGTACTAGCAGTATGAGGAACACTGGCAGAGGTAACTCTTCCGAAGCTAACATTATAAAGCTCCCCTTCCTATTGGTCTGTGGGCTCACTCCCCTCGTAGCTGCCTACGCATCGCTTACGTATGCTGAAGGTAGACGCACACCAGGTCCAATATACCTCTCCACTGCCCTATCTGTGACAAAAGATGGTAGTGCAGCTTTAAAATAATTATTGATATCAATAATTTTTATAATAATACTTTCTAGCTGTGGCCATAGTGAGCTGGATGCTTCTAATGACATCATAGGTAAAATACATTTGTTTTACCTAGTGCAGGTGAATTATCTTCAGGGATTGTATGATCAGGTTTTGGATGGAATATCAGAGGGAAAAAAACCTCTTGGTTCTCCAAACTATCCACATCCCAAACCAGTCATGCATACTGTACGATAATCCTAGCAGGAAGCCTAAGCAATTGGTTAATATATTGCTGATTAAGGCCATTTATTGGTTGTAAAAAACAATAAATCTTCAAGGTGAACATAAGAACCAACTCTTTAAAACCAGATTTTTTTGAATGACTATAGTGCTTGTGTAAGTGGATACAAGCTCTCCTCGAGACTCTGTCTGAATTAAAAACTAAGCTTAACTAGTTATAGCAAGACCAGTTTTGGGACCTTCATGGCCCTCTTGTATTTTTGAATATGCAGATACACTATCATCAGATTCATGTTTGGAACCACAAAGCACAATTTTCTCCTCAGATGTCATACAAAACATTGTCTGATCCTTTAATTGTTAAATATAACATATGGCTTTTAGGCACAAGATTGTTCTAACAGGGAAATCAAGTCTGAGATTACACCCTGTAGAATGGGTCATTTTATAAATTCTGTATGAGCAAAACACATCTGATAATAGGATGCATCAGTCACTTATAAAATAATGCAAAGTATGGCACTACAAATGATAACTTTCACCAAAATAATACTTTTTAATTTGTTATAAAATTGCTTATTGGGCCCAAAATGTGCACTACTCCAAATCAAATTAGGTAAAGTCAAATATGAAATCTGCATCTGATCATGTGAGTGGCCATAGACTGATCATACAGACTATGAGCGCTGGTGCTGGATACAATTTCATGGGTGGATAGAGGTTTTTATGTATTCGTTCATTTCTGTAACACATTTTAATCGACATTCAGCATCATGAAGTTGATGATGATGGCTGGTGCATCTACTATGCGGCCGCATCAGGATATGCTTAAAGTATCTTGAAGTGGTCTTATTCTTACATAGTATTATGAGTATAGTTATCTTACGATGTCTGTAGATCAGAATACACACATTGACCTGGCTCACATTTTACGTGTACATCCAAACAGCAAAACTGAACTCTAAATGAGGCTTTTAGTTACCAATTTTGTTTCTTGGTGCCAGGTATTCCAGATTTGTTGGAAGTGTCCATATTTTAGAACATTAACAAACAATATAATTTGTATGAAATGGATTTCTAAATATTTCTTGTTTTTGGGCTTTATACTATTGATTAAAGTTGAGTAAGTAAAATAGAAAAAAGGATATGTTTCATTAATATGACATGATGGCAGGGGCGGATTGGGAACATAAAGTGGCCCTGGAAATTTTTTTGGAAGTGTCCTCATGTGGGCGGGACCAAATCAACTGTAGGAAGGGCGAACACAAAAGGAGGCAGGATTAGTATAAAGTTGACTATGCCACCAGAGTGCTGTAAAGTGCTAGAATGCCCATTACATAGCCCCAACATTCCCACTCATGGGTCATAGCTCTAATCAGGACTGTCCCCCTGAAATTGGGACAGTTGGGAGGTATGATTATTGGTTCACCCACATAATGGCTGCCTCCTCTGTGTACGAGTGATGGGTACACTAATGCATAGAAAGTAGGACAAAATGAGCAACTAAATTTAGCAGTAGCAACCCAGTAACAGAAAATGTCATCACAATATACGTATTCATGTTTATTTAATAACATGATGCAGAGGAACTGCCAATATAGAAAAGTTGGCAGACAGTCCTACTCTCTCCTACCTGTTCTTGTTGCTTTCCCCACCTGTGGCTGCTGGTGTCTCAATGTCAGTAACTGCTTGTCTGGATCCTGGAATGCTGGGAGCCCTATTTGGGAAAAAAATGAGCACATGAAATTTAGAAAACTCCAACGAGCTCCGGTGTTAAATCAATAGCACCCACATTTAAAAAATAGGCTTCCCTCCAACCCCAACATTAAAATATTAGTATTCACATTTAATAAATAAACCTTTTTTCCCCCTCCAAACAGCCCCTGCAATAAATAGGATTTACGTTTAATAAATATAGCCATTTCCCACAACCATGGCGGCATTAAATAATTCATATTCACATTTAATAGATAGCCCTTTTTCCCAAACTCTGCCCCACATTCATTCAATTAATAGCCCCCAAACTACCTCACCTCACCATCACCTCACCTTAAAATAATAGGCCCCACTATTAAATTAAATAGCACCACCATAGCCCCACAAATAAATTACTAGCACCCACCATTAAATATTAGCACCAACCCACAGTCCACTATTAAATTAAAAGCCTACCACCCACCCAAATTAAAGTAGTGAACGCCCACCACCCCAGCAATAAATAGCATCTATGTTTAATAAATATACCTATTTCCCGCAACCATCACTGCCAATAAATATTTCATATTCACTTTTAATAAATAGACCTCCTTGTTACCAAACTCATGCCACATTCAATTACTAGCCCCCAAAACCACCCCATCTTAAATTAATAAGCCCTGCTATTAAATTAAATTGTCCCACTATCACCCCAGAAACAAAATTGCACCCATTAATTAGCCAACACCTACCTCACACCCATATTACATTTCCACAAGCCCCCTTTGCCATCACACCCATATTACATTGCCACAAGCCCCCTTTGCCATCACACACATTACATTGCCACAAGCCCCCTTTGCCATCACACGCATTACATTGCCACAAGCCCCCTTTGCCAACACACAACACTGCCATCAGCTCCCACCCTGCTGCCCTCGCACACACAACATTGCCAGCAGCTCCCCCCCTGCTGCCCTCACACACACAGCATTGCCATCAGCCCCCTCTGTTACCCTCACACCCAACATTGCCATCACCCCCCTGCTACCCTCACACACACAGCCAACAGCACTCCCAACTGCCCTCACACACACACACACACACACAGACAACAGCCCCCCTTCCCGCTGCACACACACACACTTACACATAACCAACAGATCTGCCCCCACTGTTCACACACACAGTAACAGTCTCCCCTGCTGCTCACACACACTCACATTGCCAACCCCCTCCCTCCCCCCTGCAGCTCACACACATTTCCGACTGGCCACCTCAGCTGGTGCGCCTCCACTTACCTTTCAGCAGCTTCCAGTGGCGCTTCTCTGCTCTCATGGTGCGGCACCTGCCACATGGTGCACGTCCCATGTGATGATATCTAATTCTTGTGTGATAGGCCGCACATAGAGAGGAGGGGCAGGAGATCCGTGGCCATTTGAAGGAAGCTAGCTGGTCCCGGAAAAGGGGACCAGTCACCTTCATTGCTTAAAAAAAAAAAAAATTATTAAAAAAAAAGCGTCAGGCAGCCTCATTAGGTCACCGGCCCACTGGGAAATTTCCCGGTAAGGCCTATGACCAATCTGCCCCTGCATGATGGGGATTATGATGTACCAATGCTCGCCAATACCATGAGTCCCGTGCATAGCAATATGTCCATGGAAATTCTGTTTAAATGTATGGTTTACATAAGTCAGTGTTCAGTATTGTTAGCTGCTGTTGTGCTCTATATTATTGCATGTTCCATTTCAGCCTTTGTGACTGACCATGATGAATGGATACTAGCCTTTACTTCCAAACAAATCTGTTTCTTTGCTTCATAGCAAATCAAAAACATTGTGTTTTGTAAAATATGCTTTCAATAATTACACATGACTGATAATCTTAGGCTCTGTTGTCATTTGTTTTATAATGCAGCAATAATACAAAACAGGTTGTGTTAAGAGTCTGGTAACATCATCTATCAGCTGATGTACACCAATGTTCAGTTGCTGAACAGTGTGTCAAATACATACAGCTACAGCTAAGGAGTAAGCTTCAAAGCAGTAAAAATGGAATATAATAAAATAATGGCAGCCCTAATATCCCCTCACTCCTATGATTAATTTAAGCCATAAAGATAAGCAAGGCATTTTTTTAAGAAAATAACTGTTCTAAAGTGTGTTCACAAATTACCCTTTCTTTTTTTCGGGGTTAGAATAATGTTCCTTGAACGAAGACTAGGGCAAGTGGTGATTCACCAGTTTGAACAGGAACATTTTTCAGTCTTAATAAGGGCATAGAAAATACAATCTCGGGGGAGTGACATCTCTACCCCTCTCATAAATGTAGAAACATTGTATCAGTCCTGAGTACTAGTTTATAAAAAAAAATGCTGTGCTCCTATCTGCAAATCTCTATATTTATTTTTGGCTCTTCACCCTTGGATCTGCCTGCATTGCTTCACCTTTTATATGTATATTTATAGATAGTAAAAGTTTTGCGTCCAAGTTTGTCAATCTTTAAATTTGTATTTAAAAGATTTAGACCAATTCCACCTTGAACCACTGTTTCAGTTCACTAATGTTTGAGGGCATTAGCTTCTGCATAGCTGTCATCATTTCTTGCCACAACAGGTCAATGACATCCAAATTTTGACTTAGTCAATCTAAAATCTTTTGTAGATTTGCTTGTGTGCTTAGGATTATTGTCCAGTTGCATGATCACATTTCGGCCAAATTTCAGTTGTCGGACAGGTGACGTCACATTTTCCTCTAGAATACTCCGGTGTAACAAGGAGTTTGTAGCGGACTCAATGATTGTGACTGTAAAGAACCCCAAATCATCACCATGATGGTTGGTATGAGGTTCCTGTGGTGATACTCTGTGTGATTCTTGCCCAAACATGGTGATGTACATTAAAACAAAACAACTCCTGAAAATATTGGCAACTGTCTTCAGTCTTCTTTATTTGTAAATAATTCTCTCACTGTAGAATGATGGACTTCAAGTGGAAATGGGTTTATAACCCTTTCTAGGCAGATGAGCAGAAGCAATTGCTTCTCTGGGATCAGACATCTTTTCTCTTTGGCATGATGTTAGTGCAAACCTGACTGAACTAGTGAACATTGTGCTTGTGTATAAAAGTAGTAGCACTTCTTCATGATGTAATAAATAATTACACCTGATTAGCAGTATCTAGTTCAAATTAGCTTTTCTATTGATTTTTTTCACATGGTGTCTTCATCTTGCCTTTCTTGCTGAACACATAGGGCTTCATTTAGAGTCGGACACAATGTGCGTCTAAGACTTACATGAAAGATTAGGAGTGGGAGTGTGCCGCAGATTGGGAGGGTATTATGAGTGGCATGCAACCCCAGTTGCGTCCCACTCATAATACCCTACCAGGCTGCGACCAGATCCTGCAGCTAACTAACTACTTGCGGCACCTAATTCCTGCTGCACTTTTTCAGTCTTGTTTTGACGTGTGTTCTGCCTGTGTCTTGATTCAACTAGGGTAGTTTTTGCGCGTAGACGCCCATAGTATCTGAATTATTCATGGTCACGCCTACATAACTCCGAGCTCCATCCTTTCCTTCCTCCTACTGAGACGCAAGCTGTCGCAGTGTACACTTGCGTCTGAAAACCAGACGGAACTGCAGGGAACTGTTGCTTACTGCACATGCCCCATCAGTGGAAATGTGTAGGATGCGCCTGAAATGGACTTTGCGTCTGACTCTAAATGAGGCCCATAATGACAAAGTAAAATCTGTAGCGAGTGGGTCATTGTTCACATGAGATTAGATTTTTAAAATGTTAGCACTTGGGGCCTGATGTAGAGTCGGACGCAATTTACACTTAACTCGTAAGTGTAAATTTGTTCCGTAATTTACACAGAATTCCCAGTCAAGCAGATCTTTAGATCTGTGCAACTCAGAATATTATGCAAATTGCACACACACCTCTTTATCTGCCTTATGGGCTGGTGTGCTTGATACATTTAAGTGTATCAGTCAGAGCGGCCCTGTAAAGCAGATCACTGGTTAAATAAATGAATGTAAAAAAAAAATGTGCATCTCCCCCCCCCAAACAGCACTAGGGTTGGTTAAGCTGTTTGGGAGGGGTGCACATCTTTTTTTTCCATTCTTTTTTTAATACAGCAATGTCTGTTATACCAGCACCGGCAAAAGATACGTCTCCTAGAGACCTATCTGCAGCTGCTTTCAACTCAAAATAGCATGAAAAAAGCGTGAACACACCTTTGCTTTGCTAGGCTCAGCCCACTAACCACCCCAATCCACCTCTCTAAGCGCAGAGAGGTACAAGAGGGAGATCTGTCTCAGTCAGAGTGCAAACTGAGACGGATCCTTGGGTAAAAGTGCTTCTTGCACTGTGGTACTTGCATCCGACTCTACATCAGGCCATTGATGAGGGCTAGATAGTCTCTAAGTATATCAAGTTACGTGCAAACAGATTTAAAAGAGGGTGTACCTATTTACATTAAGAAATATATATATATATATATATATATATATATATATAAATTTGGGGAAGTATCTGAACCATATCTAAACCATACTTAACACTAATGCAGCTGTGCTGACACAATTATCTCCGCTGCATTCAAGAGCTAAAAGGTCAAAGGGTGTCACACTATTTAGGCACTACAGGTACAAATTCACAGTATATGAAAAGGTTTATTCTCAGACAAAGGAAAAACTACATATAAACAGACACTACAAAGAATGTTAAAAGCCCCTGTCCAAAAAAGCAAAGTCTCACCCCAAGTATATTTAGAGCAATTTTTAAAAATGCAACAATAAAAATACAAACTATTATTTATAAATAATTTAGTTAGCAGCCTATTACATTACAGTAAATAAGAATATAGCAAATAACAGAATAATATAGTAGAAAAGCCTAGACAGAATGGTTCAGGACTGGGTGAACCTAGCCCACACAGGAAGTGCTTTGCTGCCCAGGTATGATCAGAAATGAGGACAAAGGCCAAGCCTTTGCTGCACATATTTTAGCAGTCTGTCCATTTACAGCTAACACTCAGTCACCTTTACTAGATACCACTCAGGATGACATCTGATCTCATCACAAGAGTGCCATAAAAACCTACATATGTCTTCTTAATCATTGGATGTCATTAAAAGGCAGGGTATATATATATATATATATATATATATATATATATATATATATATATATATATATATATATATATACATTTTATTTTCTTAAACCTGTAAAGTAGCAGTGAAATGGCAAATATTGCCATTTCTGTTTGGAATTTGAAAAATTATTTAGAATTTCCAAAATGCAAACAATTGATAGAATCCTGAAACACACATGAAGACAGCTTTAGCTGTTCTGTATGCATAGAATTGATATTACATTATGATGAACACAGAATAACACCGACCATAGTCTATGTAGTGAGCTTTAAGGTTAGAAATGTATTATTGACATCTACAAAATAACTACAACATCTTGGGACTCTGCAACCCCACACAAAGACAAATACACAATAAAAATTAAGGGGCGCTCAAAAGCCCTTAAAACTAAACTCAATAATGATGAGAGAAAATTACATAAAATTTTAAACTCCAAGCTAATTTATTCATAAAGTAACAATATGGGGGAGATTCAATTGCCGGCGATGTGGTACACGGACATTGTACTGTGCACCTTGCCAGCAATTATATATATACATACATACATATATATATATATATATATATATATATATATATATATATATATATATACAGATAGTCTTTAAGCCCAGAGCGCTTATTTAAATAATGTGATAATTAGATTGAAATAAAAATAATACTTAAATGTAATAGGCAGCTCCCCGATCGTTCAACACCTGTCTGCAAGTGTCAGACCTAGTACATGGAATACAAAAAGACAGGGGGCGCCAACATAGTGCATTACAGAAAATTAAACAATGCATAAAAACTCTCCAAAGATAGGTATTTTCCGTACCAGATTTAGGTAGACTTAATGCCAATAGGATAAATTCTCATTAGAAATACTGGAACTTGTACCAAGCCTGGATAGCAGATGGATCCTTCCAATATAGGCAGAGTAGTATCCAGATAAACCTATGGACTTAAATATAGCTACAGTAGTGTGATACCATAATGATAGAGACCGGATATCTCAAGGCAAATACAAATTTAATTAGCAGCATAAAAAGCACAGCTTCTAAGTAAAATCAATGCCTGTACATAAAATCAGTGAAAATAAGCTTATCTGCGCCCGTTGCACAGCCGTAGAGGGTTCCAGCCGGCGACACCTCTAACATCCGACAGTGATCACAGGAAGCAGAAATGGTAAAAATCCTCCGACGCGTTTCGTCTTAACAGTAAGACTTTCGCAAGGAGTAATAACATCAACATGACTGCGGACTCCTAAAATATATATATATATATATGTATATGTATATATATATATATATTTATATATATATATATATATATATATTTTTATACAGCATGACTCCACCCCCAGAGACAACATGAGTCAACCCCAGACACAGCATGAGTCCCCCCTAGACACAGCATGAGCCCCTCAACTACAGCATGAGCTCCCCCAGACACAGCATGAGTTCCCCCCAGACACAGCATGAGTCCGCCGCAGGACCCAGCATGAATCACCCCCAGACACAGCATGAGTCCCCCTTCCCTGACACAGTATGAGTCCCCCCCAGACACAGCATGAGCCCCCCCAGACACAGCATGAGGTCCCCTAGACACAGCATGAGCCCCCCCAGACACAGCATGAGTCCACCCCAGACACAGCATGAGTCCGCCGCAGGACCCAGCATGAATCACCCCCAGACACAGCATGAGTCCTCCTCCCCTGACACAGTATGAGTCCCCCCCAGACACAGCATGAGCCCCCCTAGACACAGCATGAGCCCCCCCAGACACAGCATGAGTCCACCCCAGACACAGCATGAGTCCCCCCAGACCCAGCATGAGTCACCCCCCAGACACAGCATGAGTCCCCCCAGACACAGCATGAGCCCTCCAAACACAGCATGATCCCCTCCAGACACAGCATGAGTCCACCCCAGACCCAGCATGATCCCCCCCCAGACACAGCATGAGTCCCCCTCCCCTGACACAATATGAGTCCCCCCCAGACACAGCATGAGCCCCCCACAGACACAGCATGAATCCACCCCAGACACAGCATGAGTCCCCCCCAGACACAGCATTAATCTCGCCCAGACCCAGCTTGAGTCCCCCTCCCATGACACAGCATGAGTCACCCCCCAAAACACAGCATGAGCCCCCTAGACACAGCATGAGAACCCCCAGTCACAGCATGAGTCCTCCCCCAGACACAGAATGAGTCCTCCCCCAGGCACAGCATGAGTCCCCCTCCCCTGACACAGCATACTTACCTAAGCAGTGTTGGTTTAGAGATGGAGTTCCTCCTCCTCCTTGCTCTGCCGGCTGCTGGGACAGAGTTATTTTATTTTTTATTTTATTTTTTAAAAATCATTTAAAAAAAAAAATTAATACTTGACTGTGGGGCCCAGGCCCCCCCAGGCAAGCGGGCCCTGGTAATTTGTACCCACCCCACCCCCCTCTCGTCGCTCCTGCATATAGAATGTTAATGTACCAAGCATCCAACATTTGCACTGTATGCTATGCGCAGGCAACTAGTGTGTAAGAGTTCCATAAAGATCCATTGCCACCAGCTTTACTCAAATCATTGTTTGCAAAGGATTACTTATTAGTGCGACTATCCTGGACTGTAACAGATCAAGAATAGGGCAAAAGCTGAAATTATAGAAGCTCCACAATTCATCAACATTTGGTTCTGTGAATAACTTCTTATAAGTATTTTTCCCCTAACCATTGTCTAATTCTGGATAGAAAATATCTTCCAGAATTTGTACAGACCGTTTATTACTTTGTATAAACTAAATTCTGAGAGATCGTTTGTTTTCAAGGCCATTTGTTAAGGGTCCACGTGACACAGTCTAGTTGCCAGTGTTACTTACACCTGATCAAATTTCCTAGGTTCGGTTCATGGAGTAATTTGTAATATTGGATCCAGGGTTATCAACTTGGGATAATATTAAGTTGAGAGCAAATTGTGCTCTTGACGTATAATGCGCTTTTTTTACTTCTGGGCATGCGCACAATTCATCATCATCATCATCATCATTTATTTATATAGCGCCACTAATTCCGCAGCGCTGTACAGAGAACTCATTCACATCAGTCCCTGCCCCATTGGAGCTTACAGTCTAAATTCCCTAATATATACACACACTCACACAAAGACAGACAGAGAGGGAGACAGACAGAGACTAGGGTCAATTTTTGATTGCAGCCAATTAACCTACCAGTATGTTTTTGGAGTGTGGGAGGAAACCGGAGCACCCGGAGGAAACCCACGCAAACACAGGGAGAACATACAAACTCCACACAGATAAGGCCATGGTCGGGAATCGAACTCATGACCCCAGTGCTGTGAGGCAGACGTGCTAACCACTAGGCCACTGTGCTGCCCGATTGTGCACAATTCACTAATTACGAAATTAGTGGCTTCTGCGCATGTTCAGATAAAAGATTGTATTATATGGCAAGAACGTAATTTGCATTTAATTTAACATAAGCCCCTCGTCACTTAATAAGCCACATAACCTATATCATTTGCATGTGTTAGTAATTAAACGATTGTCAGCCCTGATTGTTTTTGAATGAATTTATTTACAAAACATTTTATAATGAAAAAAGTTGCTGTTGGGGGAATAAAAAGAAAATGTGTCCAATTTGTTATGGTTTTAATTTGTAATAGAATTTGAATTTCAAAAATGAAATGTTAACGTACAATGTCATTGAGGAACAAACTGTAAAAAGGCAATTTTGTTATTTTAATTCCAAGTTAATTTTTAGCCCAGGGAAGTGATTCGAAGTTTATGTCCTGAGTTAAAACAAATAGTGATGCTTTTCTATGTCAGAATATACAGTGTGGTAAATGCTGATGTTTTATATTTAAATAAACTATTTAGTTTATTGTCAAGAAAAGATGTGGATAACAGGTGGGTTGATAATCCTTACTTGCAGAATAGAGACCAATAGTTTCTGAACCTCAGGAAGCTTCACACCCACCGCCCCTATTCAGAGGGGATTTAACCCTGCACGCCAGGACGATCAGGGGGATTAAAGAGTAATTAAACCAGATAAATTATCTGCCTTAAACATCATTTCAAAGTGTCCATTCTGGTGAAGAAAAGTCTTGGACGCTTCATTTACTTTTTTTTTTTAGGAAATTGAACAGATGACACAAAGGGGTTTGGTGGGATGTTGTGGAATGCACTTTTCCTCTAATCAAATTAAACAGCTCTCTGCAGAGGGGGTCGGTCAGTGTTTAGGCTGATCTCTGAAAAGAAACAAATAGGTTTAGAGGACAGTATTAGGCAAATGACTGATCCTGCAGGAAGTATTTATGGCAGATTCTCTTCTGAGGACAGTTTAACCTATATTTGCAGTGTTAACTGGCATACTACTGGATAATGCATCTAGGTTCAGCATTTGCCATGTAGTCTCTTATTGATCCTGCAAGGCTGTTGTATAGTATTTTATAAATTGTTCTTTGGACTCCTTCATCATTTCCAACATTTCAATGCCTTAATATGGCCATGTTAGAATAATATGACAATATACCAGAGTTATAGGCATTCATTTCAAAACTATATAGGCGTACTATCAGTAGTTATAATGAAACGGACGAGGGGGCAGAGGGACTGAACCTATATATTTTCACTGTACCCATTTGCTATTATTTTCCTTTTATAATAGATATTATAACATTTTTATTTTCTAACATATTACACCAATAATGTTAAAGCAATAATGTAGAATAAAGGGAATGTAGTATAGTAGAATCATCTAGAGAGATTAAAAGTAAGAGCTTCATAAGCCTACACATGCCAGAAATCATTGTTACAAAACAAGACATAAAAACAGGTATATTGCATGAATAATGCATGGAGAGCCTTTCATTGCAAAATAGCATAATGACAAATTACAGTATCTTCATATGTACAAAGCAGAAGTCCGAAGTAATGGTAACAGAGTACAGATCAAATAGAAGATTTGCTCTCTCCTCTGTAAGCCAAAGTGATTAGAAAATGGAAGAAACAGAAAGGGATAAGTTCCATGTGCACTGTGATTCCCAAAATAACGTACCTCTTACACATAGCTTGACGTGATAACTGTCCGCTTATGACCAATAAATCAGTAGAAACAAATATGACTTCAATACCACCAATTGCAGGTTTTAAATAACATGGTTAGATTTTATATTCATATAGAAAGGCTTAGTCTAATTTATTGCAGAAAACGCTTTTTTTGTGCCCCCGTGTACCTAGAAGGTCCTCCATGCACTCGACTTCAGATGAACAGAACCTTCATCTTCATCATTCTCTGGCGATGAATGAGACTGCCAAGATTATGCGTTGGGCAGAACGGTATGTCCCAGCAATTTTGGCCTTATTCATCCAGGGGTAGACAATTGGGAAGCCAACTTGCACGTATCAGGTAGGTAGGGCTCTAGACTCACTCATATATCAGTCCCTTGTGTCCAAGAATTATTAGAGACCCCTTGATTTAATGAGGGGCATCTACTGTATGATTATTGACCAAGCTCATATTAGGATACCCTTTGGTGGTTTAAACAAAGTTCAGTCCCGTAGGAAAGTTCTGATATTTTATCCCTAAATTCTAAATTTTCCGTAATCCCTTCCTAAGTATAATATGTATAGGTGGAAACAAACAGTAAATGTCATTGTTTTGTCTTGTGCTTCTCTTTTTTTTAAAAAAAAAGTGATACACTCTTGGGATACTGTTCCCCCTTGTGTTTTACAAAGGACATGGAGGCTCACTATAGTGATCTTAGCCCTTGGTATACTTAAATCATAAAGTGGTTCTGAATATAGTGTGGTGTACTGTAGTATAGTGGAACCTTATACACTAACCTTTCAATCTGTCTGGTGCTGCTTAATAACATTTGTTATGCTCCCGTCCCAATACAGCATAGGGCTATACTCTTACATGGATTGCTAAATTCTCAGATACTGAGTATCTACAAGAAGACGTATGAAGTTCTTCTGCTAAAAGAGATGGCGTGACATATAACCAGGCCCAATGTGCACAAGCAGATGTTACAATATAGACAATCCCTGTATCTCAATGAGAACAACTTATAGTCATATTCTATTATATTGTATTAACAACTCTCATGGTTCTTCACTGTGGATTATTTATACATCAGTTACTTGTTATAATTTATTGCGGCTACTGTTTACCAGTCTTTAAGTACAATACTATTACATCTGTATGCCATTATTTTACATGATACTTTTTTTCACCCATATGACTTTTTATATGTAAATTAATTTTACTTATTAATGAAGCTTTACATTTTTGTGTTGTCAGGGTATTCAGTTCTATGTATAGATATTCCTTCAAAGTGACAAATTTTCAAAATCCCTTTTCTCATTTTTTTAATCATTATATTATATCGTATCTTTTTGGCATGCATTCCAGATTCACACACTGCATATTGATCCAAAATCTTTCATTTTGTTGAGATCGGTATATATCTCAAAAGTTCTGTAAACCCAACAAGAATAATAAAGTAAATATTGCTTCTGCTTGGTGATAATCCCATTATACAGACATGGGGCCTGATTCATTAAGGATCTTAACTTGAGAAACTTCTTATTTCAGTCTCCTGGACAAAACCATGTTACAATGAAAGGGGTGCAAATTAGGATTTTGTTTTGCACATAAGTTAAATACTGACTGTTTATTCATGTAGCACACAAATATCAACTTTAAATTTCAGTGTACAAATAAGCTATCAAGTATTTGTGTGCTACATGAAAAAACAGTCAGGGGAGTATTCAATTGTTAGCGAGATCCCCAAAAAACGAGCGCTCTAAAAATATTAGCATTAATACGGTAATTACTCGCTGAATTTCATCTCGCAGCTCCAGCTCCCTGGGCTGCGAGATGAAATTCAGCGAATAAACTACCGTATTAACGGTATTTACGCGCATATTACCGTATTAATGGTAATATTTTTCGAGCGCTCGTTTTTCCGGGGATCTCGCTAACAACTGAATACCCCCCTCAGTATTTAACTTAAGTGCAAAACAAAATCCTAATTTGCACCCCTTGCACTGTAACATGGTTTTGTCTAGGAGACTGAAATAAGAAGTTTCTCAAGTTAAGATCCTTAATGAATCAGGCCCTGATCACCAAACAAACACCTCCTCTTATGGTTACTGTGAGGAGCACTGCTACACAATTTAATGAGAAGGGGATTGTCAGTAGAATTGTTGGGAAATTCATTTTTATGTAAAGTGATATATTTTAGATATCTTGCTCCAACCTATGTTCCAATAGTTTCGGATATCAGTCCTATACCTGTACTGTAAAATAACTAAGATGTTATAAAAGTAATTTCTTAGTCATTCAAGTTTTCTCTGACTATTGGTGGTTCATATAGTACAAACACTTTCACTCACCTTTTCAGTAATAATATCTTGCACTATTTTCTGGTATATAAAGTAGCTCATCAATCGTTAGTATAAAAATTTCCGTGAAAAGCATTTTATAAGTTAAAGTAACTTCCTACCAGGATTATAACACACCAGAGGGTTTAGGAGAGGTGACAAGAGGCAATTTTCCTCAATGATTCTGGGTGGTGTCTAAGAATCTTTGGAATCCCTGTCGTAGTGTAAACAGTTTGCGCTGTGTATTATGTTACATTAGTTTGCTATTGTTTTGCATTGACTCTGGGAGTAAAAGCAGCTCTTAACATAGCCATCAGTTATAGTTTGTATAATGAAGCCTTTTATGGACCTCTTTTTAAAAAAACTTGGGTTAATAGGAGGTTTTCATGTGACCTCACTTCAGTCACTGCAAATTATATCACATAGCTCTATACCATGGAATTTAATTATCGCCAGAGGTTTATTGTCCCATTCAGACCAAGTTCACACTTGTATCTGAGTTGTTGTGATGCCAGACAATGTTGCAGCAGGTCCATGTATTAAGCTTGTCAAACAGGTTACAATATCAATGGTGTCATAGGTCAATTAGCCCAATATCGCAGTATGTGTCCGATAATAAGTCAAAATCAATCAGATTACTATCCGGCATTTTGGAAACTGTGGCTGAAAAATGGTCAATATTGTTTATGGTCATTAGGCTGGGTACACACTGCAGTGTTTTCACCCAATTATAGGGCCAATCACTGGATAAACGACCATTCAGCCCAACATTGCATTAATGTGTACACATAGACGATGAACAATAGTCGTTCTAAAGCACTGACCATCGTTTGTGTGGATTGTTCAGAACTATAAATCTCGTTCCGCTATAGAATGACATCCTTCCAATCCTGCAGTGTGTATGTAGTCACCATCAGGATCTCCATAGAGTTTACAGAGTCATGATCTTTTCAGCCGATGGTTGAAGAGCACAGATCTGAGGGTAACTTTTTTAAAACATGTATAGTGTGTACACATGAATCGGCATGCTGAACGGGACTTTTTTTTTTGTTAGTAAAATTGTTATAGATAATACATTAGTCGGAAAAATCTGTAGTGTGTACCCAGCCCTATCCAACAACACTATAATATCCCAATGAAGGTGGACATAATACATACACATGGCCCAAAACAGCCAGATACCATCCTGGGTTACTACCCACCTGTGCAGCCAAATTGGACAGTTCTGATCAGGCATAACCTCGGGAGCGGTCCTTATAGCGTACTTCAGGAGTGACTAGAGATCTATTATGTAGCCTTATCATTGTCTTCCTGAAAGCTACATTTGCTACTGAATGAGATTGCCATCAGTCATAATTATGAATATGTGGATTGTCAGGCTGACTGCACTACGTACATGCAAAATTGTTTACCCAGATTTAGTTAAAATCCTATTGTGGTAGGAAATTTAGTGCCATTTAGGGATGTGGCAGTCAAATCTTTGCACCTTTAACTTTAAACTACGTACATTATATTGTGGTGTAAACTGTCACACAACCTTATAAATAAGGATGTGTACACATCTATAATCCCTTCTTGTATTGGTTAGTGGTCATAGCAAATGTGCTCCATTTGCTCAGTGAAGCATTGGGACAGAGGTTGTGAATTATTATCGCATATCAGAATAGGATGCAAAAAAGCTTAATTAATCAAGTCCTAAATGTCATCCATGCAAGATTGCGTTCTATAAAATGTTTTGTGAGTATAGCAGAGGCCTTCCTTTATTTAACTGTAATTTTTTTTCTTAAGTGTCCCCTGATATAGGATTCAGTGTTAGCGAATGACTTACGCAATCAAAATTTAGGACAAACCACATGGGAACAGCTATGAAGCTATGAAGTAGGATTTGCAATTTTGGGGAGGGGGGGGTTAATACTCTTTCTTAAACTTTCACACTAGAAGCCCTCATATTGATAAGTGGAATGCAAGCCTCAATTTCACTCCAGCTGCACCTAGATTACACTTTAGGGTATTTGTGGGTGTTTCTCATCTAATATAATTACTGCAGTTAGAAATGTTAAATATGGGGATGAGACCCGAGAGAGTGCTCCTTTATGTGGACTTGTCTGACCAAAATGAGAATTAGGAGTAGATGAATAGAATAATAATGATGTTGAAGGGCCATAGGTGTATTAGAATAATCTGTCCCTACTTTTCCTTGAGTGTTCTATATATACAATTGTTAATTCTTAATCGACAACTCCAGCTCTAGAAAGCCATGTTTTGCATTGGAACAGTTTAGTGATATCAATATGATGCAATGGAATGAGGGTTATCAATTCACTACCTTGGGTTGAAGAAGATGATGGCAACCAGTCAAGTCTGTATTTGGATTGAATGCTGCCGAATGCTGTCCAATGTATTGTGAATGAATACACAGTGAATTAGTTATTGTGCATTCCTCATACTACTACACATGTATACTTCAGCCCTTACTACATTCATTTTACAATATAAAGAGGTGGTTGATGACTAAGTAGCAAAAAAGAATCACAAACACAAATTCCAAAATAAAAGATAATAAAATAAAGATATTGTGCAAACTCAATACCATTCCTATGAAGGTTATAATACTCAGGATCCAAATAACAAAGTTTCCGATGAAAGGAGAGCCATGCAATATCTCTCATCTGTAAAGGGATTCCCAGGGGACTGATTAATTGGAGTCTTGTTCTCAATAACCAGTCTGAACAATATATCAGGGTCAGTGGATCACAAAATTGACGGATATTGGTGTCCAAAAGCTTCCTGGGTTCAGATTTAGTCTAAATCTCTAGCACTTGCCGCTTTGGGAATGTGTCCTTCCCAACAATAAACCATTAGTTAGCCAGTCCTTCAGAAACAGGAATACCTATATATTATAAACAGGGCCATCTTAACAACATTATGGGCCCCCGGGCAAAGCAGTGCACCGGGGCCCCTATATATATATATATATATATATATATATATACATAGATGTATAGAGATACAGATATAGATATAGATATATAGAGATAGATAGATGTACTTGCTCAGTGACCCTTGAAGTTCTTTTTTTGCAGGTTTTTTCTTTTGCGGGATTATTTATTCTAATTAAGAGCCCTGCCTATGGGGCCCCCTTGCCCGTGGGGCCCCCGGGCACCTGCCCATCGTGCCCAATGGAAAAGATGGCCCTGATTATAAATGGCACACACTGCTGGCATAATATAGCATGAGAATCAAACATTTTTGTCTGTGAGCAAACTTCATCATTTCCTCTGTGCCACTCTTTCTTTGGCATAATCGCCATGTGCAAATTTATTTCCTAAAACTTTGATGACAAAACCTCTTTCCTCCTCCCTTACCCAGAAAACGTTTTATTATGATATATATATAGGAACTAGCAGCCTCTGAGTTCTCAGGACAGGATTTTCATCAATGTGGCTGCCTCCTACCTACTTGACACTATAGCTATGACTTCTTCCGTGTAGGGAAGTTTCCCCAGGCTCAAGAGATACAGTTCCTCTATCAGTGGTCCATCATCCCACCTGCTCTCAGAGAATCAATGGCAAATACATGACAAATGGATCAGGACTCTACACTAAACAATTTACCCATTTTGCCCACTCAACCTTGACCAAAGGAAGCTTTCTGCCTTTCTATACAAATTTTTAATCCAGCCTGCAAATTACCCCAGGAGGTACTATCTTCAGGTGAAAACCCAATAACACCTATTGAAAACATTCAACTTATCCAAAGCCAAAAGTTACTTACCCATCCTCTCAGACCTGCACCATTCCAGCCGCCATTTACTGCAGACCTAAACAGATGTTTAGGACTGCAGAAAATGTGCTCTTCCCCTTCACAGGAGAGAAGCAGAGGAACTGGCCTGTAAGACATATCAGATCATTAAAGAAAAGTTATTCCGAAATCTTACTTTAAAATTGAGAAGAGTAATTGTCAATTGAAGTCAAGATGTTACCTTTGGCTACTAGAATAGAAGCAGACTCTCTAATAAAAGGAAGGAATATCACCTCATCCAAAGCACTAGTAAATATATCTGCGAGACAGGTATACTGGTATATAAACTCTTCATAAAATTCAGTTAGCAAATTATAGTCATTAGGGGCCTGATTCATTAAGGTTCTTAAATGAAGAGGATTCTCATTTCAGTCTCCTGGACAAAACCATGTTACAATGGAAGGGGTATAAATAAGTGTTCTGTTTTACACATAAGTTAACTACTGACTGTTTTTTCATGTAACACACAAATATCAACTTTAAATTTCAGTGTACAAATAAGCTATCAAATATTTGTGTGTTACATGAAAAAACAGGCAGTATTTAACTTATGTGTAAAACAGAACACTTATTTGCACCCCTTCCATTGTAACATGGTTTTGTCCAGGAGACTGAAATGAGTATCCTCTTCATTTGAGATCCTTAATGAATCAGGCCCTAGGTCTTCTTTAGATAAAAGAAAAGATAAACCTTTTAATGCCATTTTTATCTTATCTTCTGTTACCCAAGACATTAAAAAATCAAGGTTAATAGGACTGGGGTGGGACAAAAAAAAGATGGTTTCCTTGACTGAGTGCAGTTCTGTACCTTCCAAAAGTTCTTAAGAACATCTAGGATGCCTCTTATACATTTAAAAAGGCCCAGGATTTATTTATCAAGCCCTGTATCTACTTCCAAGCTAAATATTTAATACAGTTCTGAAAGTGCTCTGTGGTAGGTCCCATAATCTCTCTTTAAAGCCAAAGAAACATACCTATTATACTAATGTTCTCTCTCTCTAGCGATTCCCCATATCTCCCTCAAATGATACCAACTTATCCAGAAGTCTTAAATAGGTCAAATAGTTATTCTGCTGTTTTTGGTCTAGGAAGGACTGAAGAGTCTGCATTTTAACTCCTACCACTGCCACTTACAAACTCCCTGTTCCATCAGTACAGCAATGAGAATCATAAATCTGCACATCTCTATATCCATAACCTGTGTGACCTTCTTAGTCTTATAAAGCACCGCCACACCACTGGTCAGCCACAAAACCCTCGGAGGAAGACAACTGCTTCCAATCTCTTCAGCAAAATGAATGTCAGCCAGTTTGTTAATAAAATTTCTGCTTCAATTTGGGAGAACAAAAAAGACTGTGTAAAAAGAATGTTGATGGGTAATACTTGTAACATTATTGGTTGCAAATCTTATTGGAGGAGGAACTGTCATTCCAGGGTGCTAGTCAGGATGTTCTCATCTGCCTTTTAATGCACCTATCACCATCGTGATCATGTCCCTTAGTTGATATGCCAAAAAGCATGATTTCAGCTTTACTTCCCGACATCTCCTAAAAAGAATTCATCATCCCTCCTAAACCTCCTTCCACAATTTGGATAGAAACCTGTTCCAGGTACAGGTTATATCTCAAAAGGCTTATGACTAAAGAGAGTGATGTGATTGACGTGAACCAATGCTTTATTAACCAACTGGGTCTAAAGGTTTGCTCAAATGAATGGGATAGTAGAAGATTTAGGGGTTGTTTGGTTACAAAACGTTACAGACTTTTCAATGGTTTTAGATGAAATTTCAAGTGGAGAGACTTATCCTCACTTCTCTCACAATCCCCCTTACCCTCCACCATGGGCCAGATTCATTAAGGATCTTAACTTAAGAAACTTCTTATTTAAGTATCCTGGACAAAGCCATGTTACAATGCAAGGGGTGCAAATTAGTATTCTGTTTTGCACATAAGTTAAATACTAACTGTTTTTTCATTTAGCACACAAATATCAACTTTACATTTCAGTGTACAAAAAAGCTATCAAGTATTTGTGTGCTAAATGAAAAAAAAGTCAGTATTTAACTTATGCGCAAAATAGAATACTAATTTGCACCCCTTGCATTGTAACATGGTTTTGTCCAAGAGACTTAAATAAGAAGTTTCTTAAGTTAAGATCCTTAATGAATCAGGCCCCATGTCTTCATTCCTCTGAAGAGTTAAAACTTTGTCTGCTCCCACTAACATTACCCTTTATTTCTTCTTCATTTTATTTGCCATTCCTCCTCTTCAACAAGAGAAAGAAGAGGCTCCCTCCACTATTTAGTTTCCTTAGGATACTTTAAGCTGATGCTAACGTGGACAAGGAAACATTGACATTGGTTTACTGGCCATCAGTTGTGCTCCTTATGATCTTATTGTGACTGAGCAGATAAATTAGGGTGTCATGTAGAGTTCAATGCATTTGCCCCAAAAAGATAGGTAGAAAAAAATATACATGTAATGCGCTTTACGTGCATGTCATCAGACGGACTCAACGCATAATGCCTCCAGGTCTGCAACGCTAGCATGTGCTCCAGGTTTATAGTGACAAGTGTGTATAATTACACCCTCCAATAGCACAGAGAAAACACAGAGAAAGAGTACAGAAAGCATAGGGATAACACAGAGTTGTGGCTTAACATTATTAGTAGACAAATGTGAAATTCGTATTATCCTATTTGTACACAATATAATTCTGTAATGAGTTGTTATATACATAAGAGACAACAGTGTCTGGGCAATATTATTAATAAATACAAAATTCACACTTATTATGAAAAAAACATAATAAAATACAGACATAAATACAAAACAAAAGTACAAATTAATTGCATTTAAATGAAAACATATGTTGTTTTCTTCTTTAAGAATTAAATGGGAATTTATGCTTCAGCCACACTAGTGAAGTACTGTCAATGGGAATGGTCAGATCCAATCAGCCAATCAGAAGTGACTTGCTGATGTTGCTGATCATCATCATCAGTGTGTATTTTGCACCAGCCCTCCAGCACCCATAAGAGATAGACCTCCATAGATGCATCTGCGTCCAGGATAGTTGCATTCACGAGAACGAGAACATGTCCTTACTGTGATTGGCTTATGCCTGCCCTCCTCTTCCCTCCCCTGTCTAAGCGTAAGGAATCATAAGAGTAAGATGCAACCAAATATACAAATAGACGTATGCATATATATTTTTGTTGCGATAGCGCAGTACGGCAATGTGTATTTTATGTAAAAAAATACACGTACGTCGTTTACTACATAATTCCCTTAGTTTGTGATTAAACTACTGGTAGTGCCCCTGGCACTGAGCAGTGTTGCTCTTGATAAAGTAAGCCTCAATGTGTCAATGTTGTGTCACACATTTGGACATTTACTGCATTCACCCAAACTCCTGCACAAACTACAATTCAACTGCATGCATACCTCTACCCGGGGTCCATTTCTATGCTGTCTTCCCTGTTAAAAAATGTCTGATAAGAAAGTAAAGTACTTGTAATTATACCTACAGTCAGAAAGGGGAGCTGTACAGTTTTTAGCACACACATGAGAAGGGGACTTATTTGAAAAAAGAAAAAGAACAATTATGTTGCCTCAAATGGATAGATAGATAGATAGATAGATAGATAGATAGATAGATAGATAGATAGATGTGAGATTGATAGATAGATAGATAGATAGATAGATAGATAGATAGATAGATAGATGGACAGATAGATAGATAGATTTGAGATGGATAGATAGATAGATAGATAGATAGATAGATAGATAGATAGATAGATAGATATGAGATGGATGGATAGATAGATATATAGATAGATAAATAGATAGATAGATAGATAGATAGATAGATAGATAGATAGATAGATAAATATTTGATTTGAAACTTTCAAAATGGATTAAACTTGAAAATCTGCTGTTCAGTTAAACACTATTTTTACAACAAAATATTCCAAAGAAGTTCCCTTTTGCAGGATTATTTCATTTAGATTGACCATAGGTAACAAAAGCTCCTTCCTGCTGATATCACCTTACTTGTACAAATTATTATCTCTTGGTCTCTACACTGCATTAAGGTCCTGGTGTAGAGTTGGATGCAATTCACACTGAAATCGTAAGTGTAAATTGCATCTCGTAATTTACACAGTATTCCCAGTCACAGGGATCTTTAAATCCGTGCCACTTAGAATACTATGCAACTTGCACACACACCTCTTTATCTGCCTTACGGGTCGGTGTGCATGATACACTTAAGTGTATCAGTCAGAGCAGCCCTGTAGATCAGAAAAATAAATAAATGTTTTTTGGTTTTTTTTAAATGTGCTCCCTCCCCTCCAAACAGCACAAGGGTAGAATAAGATGATTGGGAGGGGTGCACACCTTTTTTAAAAAATATATATATTTTTGTATTTCTTTTTTTAATACACCAAGGTCTGTTGCACCAGGAAACAGAACCCGCAAAAGATACGTCTCCTAGACACGTATCTGCTGCTGCTTTCAACTCAGCATAGAATGTAAATAGCGTGAACACGCCCTTACATTGCTAGGCTCGCCCACTACCGCCCCCGTTCCACCTCTTTAAGCGTAGAGAGGTACAAGAGGGAGGTCCGACTCAGTCAAAGTGCAAATTGACACGGATCTTTGGCAAAGTGCTTTTTGCGCTAATCATTTGAACTTGCGTCCTAGTTTACATCAGTTGTTAAACACATGAACTAAAAATTTATTAACCATTTCCCTGACAAAAAAACACACTATATATAGCAATCACAGCAACAATATAGATGCTGCTCAGTAAATCATTATTTCCTATTAATAATTTCTTTCCCTCATAGTATTTTTTAGCACAATGCTACCCCTGCCGGGGGGCTTTGATCTCTTCTGCTCCACTGTGACCTCACCCACATTTTCTCTTTATGTTCAAAAAGCTAATACACTTCTAGGCTTGACGTCTGTTGATGATATTCCTACAATGTAATAGATTTCATAGAGAAAATAAAGTCACCAAACAAGACAATATATCCGTATGTGACATTGAGTCAAATTAACATATAAAGAGGCATGTTCAACATCAATTTAAACAAAGATAGATATATAGACAAATAGATAGATAGATAGATAGATAGATAGATAGATAGATAGATAGATAGATAGATAACAGCATATAGAACAAAAGGGTGGTGGATTCTATGTGAAATTTAGTATTGTCTGATCCCTATTTTGCTACTGGTGGCAATAAATTTACTGACTGTTACTGATTGTCAGTAAATTTACTGTTAGATAGTAAATGCTCTTAATATTTACATTAAATCTGAGACATATAACCATGCTCTGCAAATTACATTAAATTGTTGTCCAAAATTTCATTAATAACACAGTGAGTCCTTTTTAATGTGGATGAGGTGTATTCAAAACAAAGTTAACAAACAAAAATAAAATGCAAATATTTTGCATAGATATATAAAATTATGACACAAATAATCTCTTTTATGCCTTTGACTTTTCTTTGCTGTTTTCTTCTTCTTGTTAGATATATATTAATAACCAAAAACGCCTTGGGGCATCATAACCTTTTCAGTGTAACTGTCCAACCTGCCTTTGAAGTATGTGACTTTTCAAAGCTCTGTATGTGAAAAGAAAAACCTGGCAGCTTCTGAATGACCCCTGCATTGTACAAAAGCAGATATTGCAGCGAATCATTGGACCAGATCGGTGTAGTGATCTCAGCCCCTATGATCTGTGAGCTGGTAAAGAGCAATCGCTGTTCATTCACAAATCCTCCTCAATGCCTGGCCTGCCAGCCACTAGCACTCCCTCATCCCACAACACTGCATGAATCGGCTGTGACGCAACACATGAATATTGCATTAGTTGGTTGTTTTTTTTTTCCTGCAAGCATAGAAAGTGATCCAACCCCCAACAATTCTTCTCCACACATAAAAACAACGAATTTATAAATGCCACAAAAAACGTTCTTTAGTTCAAAAAAAAAAAAAGAAAAAGCGAATAAACACCAAATTGAAACATTTGCTGCTAATTTTAATAAAATTAATGTTAAAGTTAAGTAAATAAGCCGTGCTCTCAGAATATTACATTGTTTTTCTCCTATGCACAATATGTATACCCTTACTGCAGGATGCTGTACAGCGCTGTTTGACGTGATCTAATGTTAGACGTGTTCTCAAATAAATGATGAACAACTATTAGTAGTAAAAATACGTCTAATAATGGAAAGTGCGAAATAAAATACAATTGTTTCGATTGTGTCTGTAATCGGCTGATACAAAGTAGCAATTTAACACCTTGCAGTTAGAAAGTTATTATTTTCCTTTGCAATTACAGTCGTTAGCTACAATTATATAATGTTTACTACAAACTCTACCTATGTAATGAATTATTTGTTTTATTATATTAGAACACGTGCTATATTATTTTACCCTATAGCCCTCTCACTCGCACACAAACACACACAAACATTGTCTGTGGTCCTGATAAGTAAGTTTTACACATAAAATTATAATTTATTCTGTTTCTATTTGTGTTGTTTATAACAGAAATTAGATGTTATTGATGTTTTGAAAATATGTGCATAACTGATGTACAGGAGAAAACATGTGAATACATCAGAGCACGTGCGTTGTGAGGTGTATTTATATCACAGCCATCAATGATCACATCAAAAATTAATTTCAAGATCTGGAAAAATGCTTCTTATGAATGACTTTTAATAGACATAAGAAAATGTCAGATGTTCGGATCTGAAGGGAGGTTAACATGGGGGGGTCTTGAGATGGATTAACCTTTTGTGATTCAATACAAATTATGCTTCGTGGCAGGAGAGCGATTTTTAGACCACTAGAGACCCCGCTAACAAAAGAAACGGAAATTGATCCTAATTAGAAAAAAATAATATAACAAATATGCAAATGAAATGAATTAGTATTCCACATTTTGTAGAGGCAGCGTTTTTTCTATTACACTTTGGGTTGTAATCTTGGTCTCTATGAAGCCAATAATGCGATATTTTTATTGCGTTCTCGTATTTATTTGTTTCAAAACATATTTTTTTTTATATTCTGACTGCCACAATTAAACCCGGTTGTCCCGACTAATATCACACAGTTCAGATAATCTAAGTCTGTTTGTAGAAACGTCCTCACAACCCTATTTTGTAATACACAACATTAGACTATTGTCTTAGATAACATACTAAATAGATATAACATTTACTGGCAGCTAGGGGTTAAATGCAAGATCTCCCTTTACTAGACATCCAGCTTAATTAGCTAATTAGTTGATATTGCTTCTTATCAGACTGGAAGTGAAGAGGTGGAAAGCCAGAGGAATTCAGAGAAATCAATTACATATGTGTGAAGTCTGTGGATAGATCTGGTTTCCAATTTGCCGCCCGTGTTAATTCTTTATGGGGTTTTGGAACTGTACATTGTAGTCACACCAAAATCTGTTTTGTCTGTAAGGATTAGCTTTTTTCTGTGCAAGCAAAATACCACCAGCTAATAGAAGCCATTAGTAAGGTGCAAGCTTTAATTCCTTAGGGTCCATTAAGACAGACAGGAGATCCTAACCCTGGCACTTTCCATATTTTTAGTACAGTCTGCGGTAATAAGGACAATATTTGTCATTATTATCTCTTCGCGGATTCTGCTTGTAACAGATAGCACAGATAGCTCTTTTATTACTTGTTGTAGAAAGTACTTTAATTGCTTATACAATATGCACATGTTCCCCTGTATTGCATTACGGGGTAACCCTGTATATGTGGGGCGTGGACTATTTAATCTCTCCTACATGCTAGTACAGCTGTAATATGGGGAGGGGGCATGTAATGAAATAAGCCCACTAAGTGCCGTATACATACATACATACATACTTTCACATATACATACATACATACATACATACATACATACATACATTCATAAACTACTTTAAAATAATTTCATTATTTTTTTATCATAAATAGAACTGTTTCAAAATTTTACAACATGCAAGAGTGAAGTAAATACGTATATGCTGTGGAGTTTAATAGCTTCTACTGTTTCATGTTAATTTGTAATTGACTATTTAAGAGGTAAATGTGACATTTGAAAGTCGAAAAGTGTATCACTTGAATGTAGATGTAAACTCGGATTTACCTTTGAATCACATATTATCTTGACCTTGTATGTGATGATCTATCCAAAATATATGACCTACAAACGAATACCAGTTTACAATCCTAATACTGTAAATACGTGCAGGTTCAGCCTCTCTACCCTCTAGAAAATGTATGAATCATGTGCATTATCTTGAAATAATTCTAATGTAATAGCATTACATCACGTGTATATACTTCATTTGTTGTATATGTTTTTCTTATAAACTGAAATTGACATCTATTTTAGGATAGAAAAAAAAATAAACCCAATTGTAAGCTTGGTACAAGTAGCAGAATGATGACGTTATGGAACCGAAGAAACCTATTAGCCAAAATTGATGACTATAAAACAGGAAGCAATGATCTCATTGTACGATATGATCGCACAGATGCAGGGAGCTTTAATAACAAGTCCTGTTTCCTCTGTCTACCCAACAGCCAGCAGCAGATAAATGCATTCTTACAAGATGCGATACAAGAGGGGAGCTGCTGATAGGTCAAACGAGGGGCGCAACAATGTACTAAGAGAGAAGAGCTTGACAATTAATTTCTGACCTTGGAACATCACAATACAGTAGGCAGTATTAAACCTAATTGGTGTTTTTCCTGCAGAAAAAAACCCAGATACAATTCCTATATTCATATACACCTTATAGCTTGCTATCATTGCAACGGAGATGCAGCACTATATTATTTAGTGTTACAATTGAATGATTATGATTACTTTATGATCCTCTGGAACATAAGGTCATTGTTATTTATTATTTTAAAACCTCAGTTGTTTACGCATTCTAAGCTATTTCGCTAAAGATTGCATTAAGACAGGAATAAGTATCCGACTCAATGGCAATTGTGTAAGATATATGCTTTCCTAATCAACAGTTGTGTCGATTATACAGCTAATATAAACTATATTATTATTGTACAGAATCTCCTATCGGAGTCAAGCTGTATTGCAAAAGTTAATTGACAAATACGCACTAGCTGATAGTCAGTTACAATAAACTACTTTAAATTGCCATGGTGCAGCATTATGAGCCCTCTACCTGTGCATAGAAAGACAATGAATTAACTCTGTTTTGTCTCTACGATTTAGTGAATGTACTGTTAACATATTTGGCAAAATGTACAGTGTGTGATGGAGTTCTACAATGTTTGGTCAAATTATACAATGTTAGTGGTATTATACAATACTGTAAACCCATGCAATCATAGATGAAAATAGACAATGAGTGGTGGAATTATAAAGTGTTTGATACAAGTTTTCAATGTCTGGAGAAATTGAATACGATTTGGTGAAATTATACAATGTTGGTATAACTATACAATGTTGATGGATTTATTCATTCTTTGGTGAATGTGCACAGGGTTTAGTGGAATTGTTCAATGTTTGTTGAAAGTATATAATGTGTGGTGAAATTCTAATATATATGGTAATAGCTGGTGGAGTTATAATATGCTTGATAAAAAGGATATAATGTTGGGTAGAAGGATAGAATGATTGGTGATATTTTACAATGGATAGTGGAATTATACAGTTTGTTGAAAGTTTTTCAATGTTTGCAGAAATTATACAATGTTTGGTGACATGATACAATGTTATTGGAACTATACAATGTTTGGTGACATGATACAATGTTAGTGGAACTATACAATGTTTGGTGAAAATACACACGGTTTAGTGGAATTGTATAATGTTTGGTGAAAATATACAATGTGGTGAAATTCTATTATATATATGGCGATAGTATACAATTTAAGGTGAACTTATAGCATAATGGGTAAAAGTATAGTACGTTTGGTGATATAATACAATGGAATTATACAGTGTTTGGTGAAAGCATATTATATCGAAATATGCAATCTTTCTTAAATTCCCGTCACATTGTTCTACAAGTAGCTATCAATAGAAGCCAATAATACATCAGATTTTTCATGTCTTTATATTTATTGATGAAAAATAGAAAATGAGAATTGTACCTAAAGAAGGATAGATAGATAGATAGATAGATAGATAGATAGATAGATAGATAGATAGGATATAGATAGATAGATAGATAGATAGATAGATAGATAGATAGATAGATAGATATGAGATAGATGGATAGATAGATAGATAGATAGATAGATATGAGATAGAAGGATAGATAGGAGATAGATAGATAGATAGATAGATAAGAGATAGATATATATGAGATAGATGGATAGATAGATAGTTAGATAGATAGATAGATAGATAGATAGATAGATATGAGATAGATGGATAGATAGATAGATAGATAGATAGATAGATAGATAGATAGATATGAGATAGAAGGATAGATAGGAGATAGATAGATAGATAAGAGATAGATATATATGAGATAGATGGATAGATAGATAGATAGATAGATAGATAGATAGATAGATAGATAGATAGATATGAGATAGATATGAGATAGATATGAGATAGATAGATAGATAGATAGATAGATAGATAGAAAGATAGATAGATGTGAGATAGATAGATATATAGATAGAAAGATAGATAGATATTATTTTAGTGTTCATAAATGGTTATCACCACTGTGAAATGTTATATGGTCTGGTCTGCCCTTAGGGACTTTTTTGGAGCGAAACACCTTTAATAAGTGTAATTATGAGATATTTTAAGTCAGGACTCAAAGTAATTGGAAAACAATTCTCAGGAGACAGAATCGCTTGTGGTGACTCTCAGATATGAACATACGTAAAGTTATACGGACACAAGTAACTCTCCACTTTCAATGGATCCTCCTAAATTCTGCATGAGCTGTAAGGTTACACTGGGACTACATACAAATCTCTGAGTCCATACTCACATCATGTTGGGTTCAATGTCCTACTTAGGTTCACCTCATAATGTTTTGACCAGACAAATACAAATACAGAGTTAGGATTGCAGTGTAGGCACAATACACACTACATCTGTCAATGAATGTTATTGCTGTTGGATTAAGAACATCAGGCTGTTAACTTAATTGTTGTTGCGGAATTAAATACAACAAATACATCTGTCTGCTAATTAAGTGCACGACCTACACTAGGTTAGTAAGGTGTTGTTATGAGTTAAGTACAATGTAGGCACTGTTAGGGTCTCTGTGCTGTAGTAAATGTTGTTGGGAGGGGTGCTATCCTTTCTGTTAGTAAAGCTAAGAACAGTAGGTAGAATACTACAGTATTGTTCTAAGTGCAGTACACATACCTTGAGATAGTTCATATATTGATGTTCTATAAAATACAGTCAATTAAATGTAGACACACAATTGTGCACTTGTAGACCTTAGATCAACTATAATGTCGTGAATCAAAAAAATACTTCACAATTACTTGGAGGTTGGAGTGAAAATACCCAATATTTGCATACTGTCAAAAGTATCAAATGTTTTACGATACATAAATTGGAATATGCACAATACATATATAGGGCTACTAATGTGTACTATTGATGTACAATACAAACATAGGGCTGGTATTTCAGTCACTGCTATTGCTATTGTTTTATGTATAGGACCTAAATTCATATACTAGTTATTGTGACGACATTGAAGGCAAAATAATATGTACTTTCGGGTACTGTTGCAATGAAAGAGTAAGCTATTGTCCTACTAGGTATGACGTAGACTGGACTTATAACATTATGCTTTTTACTAAGGCCAATGCACGCATTATACTAGTATCTTGGGATTTGGCAAATGAATATTATATTAAATAGTCCATTGTTTTATTAGTTATCATATATAGACTGCACTTATTTCTTTGGTCAATACAATAGTGAAACTTATGTGCATCGAGTAGAATAAATACAATAAGGATATTATTATTGTTATAGCATAGATTACACAATAGATTAGTGTTACAGGTAGTGTCTTATTGCATATATTAGTTTTGAATTAAGTGCATTGCGTTCAACGGACTGTTATTTTTATTTTTCTGATCTTATGGGGGATGGGGTCACGTCTTTATATTTTTTTACTTATCTCCAACATTCCACACGTCATAATGCTAGTGATACATTATTAATAATGCTGATAATTTAATTGACAGTTTCCTAATAAAATATAGCTACTTCCCACATAGTGATAAAAGTAAAATTTCCATCATTATATGGAGAAGAGAAGCATGCCTGCAAATAATGGGTTAAATAATTTAGAGATAATATATCAGCTGGTGATGACTTGGGGCAGCATAGCAAATATATATTGTTAGGTTATGACCTTGTTTTTTTAAATATAGTTAGCTATGGGAAACCCACCATGGAGATCAAACTGTGCTTCTTTCAGTCACTAGAGAGAGATGTCTTTCCACCTCCCCCAGCCCCAAACCCGCAGAGGCATCCTATTACTCCAGCTGTCAGGACTACGGATAGCCCCTAATTACTTGCGCTCACTGTTAAGTCAAATATAACATCCTCATCTGTGCACCCTGCACTACTGCCTGTGTATACTCTTGCTGGAACTGTCTGTCCTTTTCCCTTTAGGGTTGCAGCAACTAACCTGGGCGCTTGTTTTCTATAGTCAGAGGCTTTTCCCATGAATGCCTCTTGCATTCCTAATAAGATGCAGCCCGGGAACAGAGAGCTGGGGGCTCATGTGTACTAACAAAGAGAGCAGCAAGGTGCCTGTGACCTTCATCACTCTCCAGGATCCACTGTGCTCCCCAGGACATCCCAGTCCTGCCCTAATAAATGCCTAGACAGAGTTAGAGGATTCTCATCTGAACACCAACGTACCAGGTTCCTTTGAAATATTATAGACTCCTCTGTATAGATCCAGCCTAGAACACATGTTACCGGTAGGGGTTGAGGAGTGAGGTTGGAGGCCGCATCACCTGACAGTAATGTGGAGATGTACATGCCATGAGTATGGTAGATCTGGATCTATATGTTTAGCTTATTTCCACCGCCATTAACTAGAGATGAATCGTGAACATTTCTAGTCCAGCTTCAATGATTCACATCCAGGTCTAATTGTCTCCATGTCCTCTTGCACATCCATGTCTAATTGTCTCATGTATATCATTCATCATCATCATCACCATTTATTTATATAGCGCCACTAATTTCGCAGCGCTGTACAGAGAACTCATTCACATCATTCATCAGGAACCAAAGATATTCAAAAGATTCAGCATGCCATATCAAATCCTGATTCGGATCCATGATCTATCTATCGCAGATTTTTAGAAGGGAGGATCCCATTCCTTTAACTAGAATATTCATATTCTATGTTCATACTCTATTGTATAGCAAACATATAGTAAAGACATGTCTACAAATCTGTCCTGCAAAAGGGAGTCGTTGCAAGTGCTTATGCAGTGCTGGAAATGGCTGTGTGAAATCGATTTTCTTCATATTTTAATCAGTAAATCTGGCCTACTGGGCACCTGTACTCTGGGCTTGCCTATGGATTTCATAATAATACCATTGGGATGTACAGATTTACCATCCGGGTAGCTCCTCTGCTGATTGGTCCCAGATTTCATGAGAGTTTAGATTAACATAATTACCATTAGATATTAGCTAAAATCGGGTTTCTTTAGTAGCAACATCTTTACAGCCTCCTTTCCCAGTAGAAATGATAGAGAATTGCTGATAGAAAGGGGCAGTGATTGTGCACAATTACAAATACTTGAAGTGAAATAGACCAGAAGCAATGTAAGACTAACAGACTGCAGGCTGCCATATTTGGCTCAGTGCGTCTTATGCTTTTCATATGACTATTGTGTATACACTGGGTACTATACAAAAACATATTTAGAAGAGATTAGAGTTAACCATCAACTACACTAGTTAAATATCAAATTTAGTTCATGGCCTATATTTATTGACTTTAAAACGAAAGTTTTGCAACTCTTATACCAGCTTGAAAATGATCACTCATTAGTTTAAAAAAATATATTGATGCAGAATTTTTTATCGCAGAAACATTGTTTATATTCACAATGGGGGTGTTTATTCTTAGAAAAAAATTCTGCACAAATGTGGAATTAACTTGATTGCAAATCTGGGCGTTTAACATATGCACGTGGATAAGCCATACATATTGGCCTAGCAGGGGGTTGAGGTATATAGTGGCTAATACGACTCCTAGGCAAGCTGTGACTCTTCACTTGTGGTAGGCCTAGTAGTGCCAGCCTCTCTGCCAGCCTCTGACGGGAAGGGCATGTTTGGAATCTGTAGCGCCACCATAAATGAAGGGTAACAGATTTTGGATACTTACTAAGCTTTCCAGTTCGAGATTACCCATGCATGGTTTTAATCATATCCATACTGGTAATCGTTCTGCCTACCAATGTGAATATTATCATATATCATGAAAACAGTAAAATAACTGTCGAAACTCAGCGAATGTTGGAATTGTTATTAAATGTTGTCATTTAATATAAAATAGTAGCATTGTGGAACATGCGAGACTATTTGCAGATATTTCACGTACAAACGCAATTCACAAAGGCAACACATTGACAAAACTATTGTATGAGATGCTTTAGAACAATTTTATATGACTAATTTCAAAGCCATCATATATTTGGGATAGTGACGTGTTTTTGTACCCAGTAATCAGTAGGTCTTAGTCTGCATTGTATGTGTTATCGGTGATTGGAGAAATGAGACACTACTCCACATATATCATGCCAGAGGTTATCATTTGCTACTGACAAAGGCCATTGGAACGTGTGACCCACTCTCTAGGAATCTAAATCGAACCCAGAAAACATATTAGAAAAATGTATTATACTGAAAATGTGAATTTGATCAAAAGATAAGTTTCTATAAGGAATACAATATAAGGAGTAAATATAAAAGTACAGTGGTGGGAATGCATAGATTCTATATTGCTGTTCTCTGCTCCACTACATCTGCACTACACAGCTCAGTCCCTGCAATGAGTGGGTGACTGTGTATGCAGAATGAGTCCTGGGGTGTGATTGCGCTGTGTTTATTGTGGACCTTGCATGGAGTTTGGTGTTTGGCTCTGGCTAAGTCATGTGCTCATCTCACAACACAACTCTTCTTCCATTCACTGACCTTTTCTGACTTTCACAAACCCGAGATCGTTCAAGCAAACATCCAAATACCAGATTATTGTTTTATTCATAATCACTAAGTTATTTGGCTGAGGAGACTGCAGAATGTAACCCAGTCAGTGCCAGTCACGCTCTACTGAGAACAAATCTCCTTTTTATTTCTAAAGCTCCATATATTTTGCATTATCTTAAATACAATGGACTTATGAAATATTGCCAGATAAGGGTGGGATTTTCATACATATTATATAACTCCTCAATTATGTTCTTCTGTGGCATCATGATAAAGACCAGACATTGGTCCGAAACGTCAATATTTACTGTATACCACCAACACTGTGATTTCCACATGGATGACTGGATAGATAGATAGATAGATAGATAGATAGATAGATAGACAGATTGCTGTTCAGAAATATGACGCTTTGTAGTAGTGAAATGCAATTTGCCCTGTGTAATCTTCTTTGTATGATGATCTAATTTAATGTATTTTATTCATTTTTAACAGGATTAACTGGGGTTTTTACTTAGGCAAGATAAATACCCCCAAAAATACTGCAGCGAGTTCTTATTATAATCAGACAAAGATGTTAAGTAGCTGTGGTGAGTATTGATGTGTTACTTCACACAAATACATCACACACACACATACACCCTTACACACAAGCTATTTGAGCAGTTGCGTCCTAGGTTTTAAAGATGAGAAGGGGATCAGGAATGGGGGAGGAGAGATTGCTAGGAAAAAATGGGGGGGTGTAAGGGGAGTGGAATTATGCTTGTCAATTTACTACTCAGTATCAGAGTCATGTGACACTGGACTGCTCCACTATTGGCTGAAGGCACGTGTCTAGGATACCGGGCTCCCACGTCACTTGTGAGGCTCTATTAAAAATAAGAACAAAAATCCAGAGTGAAAGTATTTCAGGTCCAGTGAGTGCTTCCTTAATTATCCACAGTAAAGAGCCTTTTACAGAAGCACTTGGGGATTTATTTGCAAGAAAGAAAAAAAGGACAGATCTGCCTGGTGTATATTTATCGTTTTCTCTTTTTGTCCAGTGTGTGCATTGTATTCTCTATATATAAATATCCATTCTATGTTACTATATGCTCCGCACAACCATCCGCAGCTTTGAGGCATGCATGCTGTACAGACACTTGTCAGCTGTTACTGCTGGGATTTCTGAAGGATTTACCTCGTACTGCCCGGACGTGGAAGGAAGGAGTATGAGCCCGTCCTTGGGAAGAGGATGCTTTGGTTTGCAGAATTGAAGCAGTAACATCTAAGCTGCAAGGGGCTGGAGCCAGAGGAAGATACTCTGATCTCCTCACACTGACAGAGGGGAATTTGAATGTGTAGGTGACTGCAGGAGGAGGCAGCACAAAGGGTTAAAGCCAGAAGCAGCTTGTGGAATTACAGCATGGAAGAAAATGATCAGAACCACAGGGAAGTGGAGCAACAGCAGCAGCAGGAGTCAGGGGATGAGTCCAATCGGGGGATCCTGCCACTGCTTCAGGCTCCAGGGAACCATCAGCCCCATCACAGGATCACCAACTTCTTCATTGATAATATCCTGCGGCCGGAGTTCGGGAGGAGGAAGGAAGGTGCTACCCAGCAGGATGAGGTCTTCTCGGGCAGGGACATTGTGGCTCGCTCTGGGACAGAGCCCGGGCATCACAGAGGTAGTGCCACGGAGGGAGAAGGGGGATCCAAATCAATCACTGTCACGGGAGATAAGAAAAGTGAGGTGGGCATAGAAGGACCCCTGAAACCTAGAGGCTTGAGTGGAGACCATTCCTTGAGCTCAGACTCTGATAGTTCACAAGCCAGCTCCACCAATAACCAGCAGCCTATGCTTTGGCCAGCCTGGGTATACTGTACCAGGTACTCAGATAGACCTTCATCAGGTAAGACTGATAAGATGTGCGATTTCTGCTGGTATTTCCTCTTAAATTGTGGGATTACCATTTTCCATGCGCTATTTTGGAAGATATTCTAGTTCCTTATCCATCGGTTAAAAAGTTGCCATATTTCGGGATGCATAACTTTCGTTGAGGAGAATATAACATTTCTCTCCTTGTAGCCTGCTCTATAATATAATATACCATACAGTAATCCACTCATTTCGTGAAGCCCTTCTTATAGGAAATGTGATTAGGATATATTACAAAAATCTGTATACAGTAGCGAAATGCACCATTGGAAATAGCTAAGACCTTATTTCAGTTCCATGCTTTAATTAGACACAATTAGCTTCAGCTACTGACAATTACCCATATAAAATCTTTTGCATTTTAAACTAAAGATTATTTTGCCTCAATTTGTTCTACGTAATTGATTTGTTCTAGAATATTATACATGTAGAGGCTTCATAGACTATCAGTTCTCTTATTGAGAAAAAAAAGTATTATATCTATACACACTAAATTTTATATTCACATCTTGATATCCATTGTTCTCTTTCTGCCTGCCAGTGTTTATTTCCAAAAAAAGCAGATGGTACAGGCCAAAATAATTTATCTTTATTCTACTCTATTTTTATTACCTCAATGGGGGTATAAAAATACGTACCGATATTTATAAATACTATCTATTTAGGCATTATATATATAATTTCTTAACTGGTGCAATTTGGCTTCATGAAAATATTTAGCTTACTAGAAGACGCGCCCTTGAATTTATACTTTCATATTTTGATGCTACATTTAGTAGGACTAGCTATAGTATAGTATAAGTCTATATAGAGAATAAAATAAAAATGTATCTATAAAGAAAATATTTTTATTTTGTTTGGATAGGGGGCTTAGTATTGAAGTTTGATTTATTCACGTAAAAAAATCTGTAGCTGAAAAGAGGAGTTTTAGACTCCTTGTAGTATCCCCTATCTTTCTTTAGAATGGAATGGTCTAATAGTAGAATTATTTATGACCTGGGATTTTCCGTATACATAATAATATGTATATGTGATTTCAAAGGCAGTCGCTTTTAATCTGCGTATACGACATTTGCCACATACTTAATATAACACAAATACATTTGAGGCACCCTGCATTTAGATATAAGTATAGATGATGTGTACTAATAATATGTGATGCGATAAATCCATGCAAGCTTAATACATAAAAATAAATCTCTCTACATATGTATAATAAAATGACATTACATTTGAGCTTTGGACATGCTGTAGCTGATTAAGAACCTCTTGGCTTGCAGCGGCGCAGTTAGAGATACATTGGGCCCGCAGAATGTATACCATAGAGGTTTTGCTTGTACTATACATTGTGAGAGAGTGGATTAGATTTTTCCCAATGAAGTGCCGGATTCCAGCCCACGTGTCCCTGTTCTGATCTGTGGGTGAGGGAGGCTGAAGTGATGGAAGGTTGTAGTAAAAACACGTGTAGGGTTGTGCGTAAAAATACAGGATGGAGGGAGTGCGCAATCCAAAGCACATTAATCCGCGCAAAGAGGGAATGGTGAGGCGGTGTAACATGTAGCAACAGAAATCTGCAGACAGACTGTGCGCTGCTGAGGGGCATAGAACACACATAGGCAGTCACAGTGATGTGGTAATTGTGGGCATGATGGACAAGCGAGAGGGGCACGAGAGAGGTGGAAGGAGGGAGGGAGATGGAGATGAAAGAAAAATAAAGATGGGAAAATGGAGGAGGGAAAACGAGGACGCTGGGTAGAAGGACAAAAAGGATTAATGTCTATAACATACATGAAAAGAGCCAGGAAATACAGAATAACTCAGTGTAGCGTTAGGATGGAGGAATACAGTAAAACACTGGGTGCGTGTCTTGGTTGGAGACAGAGGGTGGGCCTGAGAAGGAACAAGGACAGGGACAGAGGGACGCTGAGAAAGAGGGGTAACAGGAACATGGAGATAGATTGAGAGCGATGTTTCTGGCATTGATTTGAGTCCCCAGCGATTCATACATGACAGTAACAACTCCCGATCTGTCCTTACTTTTGAAATTTTAAAGCAAACTCTACACTGCTTCCGATCCACAGGAAGAATTCGGAAATGAGAAATCAGATAGAAAAACAAATAATACACTAAAAAGTATGTCCTGAATATTATGGAGAGAGCCCCCTTCATTACACCCGCATGCATTTTATATCGTGTTTCATTATTAAAGAGATACGGAGGGCAAGTTGAAGCAAATAATTATCTTGCCTGAATGACTAATGTATATGTGGTGTTAATATTTCAAGTGCAGAGAGAGCTAGAGAGAGGGAAGTGTGGAGTTTGGAGGGGTGGGGGGCTAACTAGTGCCCAAAAACCCATATATGAGACTATCTCCTAAACATAATAAAATGACCGTGTGTTTCAGAAACAATATTCAATACTATATTTAAACACTACTGGTATAATCTGATCATTTCCAGTGTATAGCTTCTTATATCTGCGCAAATATATATGGTATTTATATATGGTATTGTCTACGGACACATTTGCAGTGAAAGGAGTAATTATACTTTTTAATATGTATCTCTTGAAAATAAGTCTTATATGTATGATCATGAGTGGAACAACAATATTAGAGAAACTAAAAGCAAAATAGAGACAGCAGTCAGATAATCTGCATGAAATAAACAAGGCCTCCCACAAATAACTTTTACTTGATATTTATTTTCCCTGTGGAATGGAGACTTTAATGGGAATAATAGAAAGGATTTACTGTAACGAGAAGCCGATACTAAACGCCTTTGTCGTCTGACCGTCTTGTCTAGGTCCAAGATCCCGTAAACCAAAGAAGAAGACGACAGTCACTAAGGAAGACAAGAGGCCCAGGACAGCGTTCACCGCGGAGCAGCTACAGAGGCTGAAAGCCGAATTTCAAACTAACAGGTATTTGACCGAGCAGAGAAGACAAAGTTTGGCTCAGGAACTGAATCTTAACGAATCTCAGATTAAAATCTGGTTTCAAAATAAGCGAGCTAAGATTAAAAAAGCGACAGGGGGGAAAAACTCCCTGGCAATACATTTGATGGCACAAGGACTATATAACCACTCCACCACTTCAAAGGACAGCAAATCAGACAGCGAATAAAAAGCGGTAGAGGGATGCAAAGTCTTACAATGCAATAATTTAAAAAATAAATAAATACACGAATTAAAACCAGTACAAAGTGACAAGGGCCAGTGTACAAACAATATACCAGCATTGTGCTTCGAAGTGTTATTGGGATAAATCCGCAATATTCTATGTAAATATAATTTACAGGCAAAACTAAATCCAAAATATCCGACTCTGAACTATTTTTGTTTTTTTATTTTTGTTTTTTTTGTTTTGATTTTGTTTTATGGAACAGATTCTATCTTTACCAATTATTTTCTGCTTAGGCTTTATTTTATACTAAGCGATGTTCTGGGTGTTGGACGTTGAGACAGTGAAGACATGAACAGCTCTGCTATAAGTCCAAAGATTTAACTGCTGCATTTTTCGCACTACTGTGAATTTAATAAATAGCTAATATTTGTCCTATGTTTTTATATTATAATTTTTCTGTGTGTGTTATCTTAAAATAAAAAAGCAGGAATCATGTTTTATTGCATTGTATTGAAACATGTACTTTACTTTTTCTTCAGAAAAATATGTTTATTAGTTGTGTAAAGAGTTGCAGAATATGATTTATTTATACATGGAGGGGTGAAATATAGTTTTGCACTTAGCCTTTTTTTTTTTACTTGTCCTGGATAGGAGAGGGTGGGGGTCTCCGCCTCAGTGCCAAGGATAGGAGGGAGGGGTGTCACTAAACAACTTGAGATATCTGCTATAAATATCATTGTTTCCCTGCTGCAATACTAGTTTTCTTCGTACGACAAAATGGCATCCAATCAGAGGGCAGATGCTACATTCTCCTTGCAGCATTCAAGGCCTACGCCCCGCCCCCTCATTACCCAGTCACTTCCCAAATACCCTCCCTTACCAATCCCATACAGCTTTTGTGACACTATGTCTGACACAAGCCTATGTCATAAACGCAGACTAGTGACTAGCGTAGAATTCAGTTGTGTACTGAATGCTGACATCCTCTCCCCATTGCAATATATACAAAACAAACGACAGCTGTAACAATATTTGAATGTTATTTGTGGCTATTTTTGTAATTCTAATACCAGGTTTGAAATATGTATACACCTGCATATACACTATATTGACGCATGTGATTGTGTTCTCTAATAGTGCCTACAGTGAAAGGCCCTTTGGGTGACCCAGATGGTAGAAACAAAAAGTGAACATATATACTGCAATTTTGCATAGTAAATGGATTTGGCAAACATTGCAGAGAATGATCTGATCATGAGAATGTTGTATAAATTGCGGACTGGTATATGATACATGCAAATAGGCATCAAATACTCCTTGCCCAACAGTTTATATATTTATATGGAATCCGTACAGGTTTGTTGTCTATTTAGCATTTAAGGTGTTAAACCCTTAAGATAGCGTTGAAGGAGTTTTCCCAGGGTGGGTTGGAGGGAAAAGCCCATGGGTTAAGAAATAAGAAATAGGTCCCAAACCATCATTTTTAATAATATTCCAATTGTTTTCCAATTTAGTAATTTTTCCATATTCGTCACAATCAACTACAAAAACAATGTAAATACAATATGTCACCATTAGTGTTTGGTCTGCACAGCTTATTCTTATTTTTACAATGTATTACAGTGTAAATAAAATGTCACACATTTTGATTAAACTTTTCTGCTATAGATTTTCTTTTTTTCTCTTCAATGATATTAAAGTTGAATGTTCAGTTATGAGAAATGACATGAAACTATTAATGTGTTTGTTAAACACTAATTCAGGATTGGTCACCACTAACGGGATGAATGTTTCTATTTGCCTTAAAATAACCTCTTCTTATGGTGTGCGTATATATCAGCATCTGCATATAACACTTTAAAGAATAACCCGTGTGGATGTTATGTTTTATTCTGCTAGTTGCTTTAGGGGTGGAATACAGCGCATTAATCACCAGAACTCAACTTTGGGTGTCAGTTTCTAAGTTTCAGTATGAGATATTTATACCTTTCTAAACTTTCAGTATCCCTGTTATTGAGATGACCTGGCGTTTGTAAAGATATCACTGAGTCTATTGTGTCTGTTCAGTCCTCCAAAATGCATCAAATAAACCATTTTATTATGTCCACGATGTGTTGTATTATATGTCGCACTAGGTAAAATAAACAAACAGCAAAATCAACAAACACATTTTAGTATGTATAAATAATAATAATAATAATAATAATAATAATAATAATAATAATAATAATAATTAAATTTAATGATAAACTCTTTGAAAAATACCAAGTATTTCTATGTCAATTATGCTTTTATTGAAATGATGGTTCAAACAGTGCATGTGATTGGTAAAAATAAATAAATCCGGAAACTGAGAGACCGTTTGGATGAATGCTACACGTTATATTTCTCATAGATGCCATCATAGTAGACTGCATACATGTTTCAAGTTCTCCTCAAGTGTAAAATATAACCACTTATGTGTTTTAATGTTATAATGCTTTGTTTTGTTTTTTTGCAATGTCAAACACAAATGATACAAATATTTGGCGATAGAGAGTTGTCATGTTGGGATAGAAATCTCAGCAACTGGGAAGCAGAAGCAAGTTAGAGAATTTTGGCCAAGGATTTTTGTAGCATGGGGAGACATTATTAACTTGTAATATTAAGGAAGATGAGCAGAAGAACAGAACAGCAGGTGAATTCACAATGTAGCATGTGCATTGAGTTTGAGTCCCCAGAAGGGATGTATATATCCTTTAAGCACAGAATGGGTTAATTAAGCATGCGGTGATGGCACATGTTACATATGCACCTCGGTAGGTAATTAAAACATAAACTTGACAGAGGAGGTGACCCGGTATAAGTCAATGAGTCATAATCAATAGCGAGTTCACATACTTTATTTAGAGTACATCAAAAGGATCCGACACCGAATTTCAAAGACCTAGTACCGCGAAGTATCAATCTGATACATTTGTAGACAAAAGGCTCAACAGTTATTGCGCTTAATAGTTCGATTTGTGATGTGTTGTATCTTATATTAATGTTTTTTTTATTAAACAGTGTGCACAAGGCGCTGCAAGCTCAGACATTTGATACGTTTATGTTCAGTTTACCGATTTCACTTCACAGCCAGCCGCAACGCGTTTCACCGCAACTTGTAAAGTGTGACGTAATAATGCCTGTTTGTGTCCAGACGTCTTCATTGCCCTGTAGTAAAGAGAACAATTTTAAATCGTGCATGAAATAATCAATATACATTGCAAAGTGCGTTCTAAGGGAATATATATATATATATATATATATATATATATATATATATATATATATATATATATATATATATATTAATTTATATACCTAGATATATTTTCCTTAGAACGCACATTGCAATGTATAGTGTAATGTGTTATACATATATGTGTGATATGTCTAGCTATATATATATATATATATATATATATATATATATATATATATATATATATATATATATAAATATATTTATATATATATATATATATATATATATATATATATATATATATATAGATATCGTCCGGGAAAATTCAGAAATGGGCTGTCTGCAGAACTAACCATGTTGTATGTCCTCCTGTTTTCTCATATGTGTTTTGTTTTTATTTTGCGTCTTGCAGTAATGACACAGTTGACCACTTCACAGCACTTGCTGTACTTTGGAAAACTGCAAAATATACAACTATGTAAAATCAGGGTGTGATGTAGGGTAGGATGTAACAAACACGGTAGAATATCTAAACTACAATGGGAAATACTCCAGCGAGAAAGCGCCCTTGGAAACAAAAGAGTCGATTTTTCTTCACATTGAAGAGGTAAAACTCCCCCATTCAGTCCCCAGCCCTCCGCACACTCATAGAATCACTCATGCATCAGTTCCCATGTAGAATAAACTAGAACTGAGTATTTGGGGATGGGACTGTAACCAATTGTTTGTTTGTAAATAAATAAATAAATAAATAAATATATAAGGCTACTGAGGACAGTGATTTTTGTACTACAGATATTCAGACACTGCCGAAGGAAAATTAGGGGGTATTTTGTACCGCTTGTCAATCGACTGCCACTTCCAGAAAAAGGGAGGGTGTGGAAGTAAGATCTGGTTGTACTGCAGTTTCTCATCTTCAGAAGTCAGTTTTCCCCTTGTCCACAGCATCCAGATCACTTTCCTGCCAACTCGCCCCCCCCCCTTCCCCCCTCCTCACCCAGAACGTCATCTAGTTTTTTGGCAAATTCTGCAAACTGTGTTGTGTGCATAGACACTGAGGCTATGTCCACAAGCTAGACTTGTCATTCTGTTCCCCTAAACAGGCTGTTCGCCCAGATATATACAAGCCTTAAATAACGCTGCTATTATTATTGTGTTGTCACTTTTTTCCCACTTCATATATTATACAAGGTTTGTATCACACGATCATCGTTTTTTTGGGTTAAATCCGTATATATGAGTTTAGTCAGTGAAGCATTGCAGCCTCTGGCAGGGAATAACATTCATAAAGTCTAGGTCCATGCTATCCTTCCTAATGTAATAACACATATTGCAGTCCACTACCACATAAAAGTCATTTGAAGATGTCACAAAATCTAAGAGAATTTTGTTGTAAATGTGCATCAATCTAAGCTGCATCTAAGATCTATCTGGTGGTTGGTTTAAGTACAGTGTTATGAAAGTTTATATAAATAGAGAGAACTAATTTTAATACATATTACTCAGGTAACTAAGCGATCAATGCTTATATGTGTGTGTAATATATATATATATATATATATATATATATATATATATATATATATATATATATATATATTACACACGCACACACAAACACACACACATACACATACACAGGTCTGAGTTGCATTCTATGCTCATGTGATGTACCACACAAAACTGCTGTGAATGGTTGGCAAATAGTGACCCCACAAGAGCCTGAAGTCCACGGCATATATTCTTAATTGTATATAAAATAAAAATGTTAAGTCAATCAGTTTCAGTTTCAGTTGCAAAAATCTACAACGAAATTTTAAAACAGAAATGTCTACAGCACTCAGAACATTTTTTTAATATTAGGGTAGACACAAGACACTAATGAGGACACTAATGATTTGGGTCTGTTAAAGGACACTAAGTGCCCCATTTATGAATTTAGTCGTGACAGCTTAAAATGATTAATATCAGCTTCCAAAGAAATTGTGTTAGGAAAAGAAACATTTGACGTTAGCTTGCACTGTTTTATAGGTTTACTCTTATAACAGCATAGATGCATGGTAGTCACTAGTTTCTGGTTTATACGAGTTTTATGTAAATATAAATCGGTTTTGCCTCTGTGTTAATTGGTTCCTCTTAATATATTAGTTGCTGTTAAAAGTTACCGGGATGTGTTAAATGGGACACATGCACAGTACTCGGTGTAATATTGTGCTACCTGTCACACGCACAGCACTCGGTGTAATATTGTGCTACCTGTCACATGCACAGCACTCAGTGTAATATTGTGCTACCTGTCACATGCACAGCACTGGGTGTAATATTGTGCTACCTGTCACATGTATAGGTGTAATATTGTGCTACCTGTCACATGTACAGCACTCGGTGTAATATTGTGCACCTGTCACATGCACAGCACTCAGTGTAATATTGTGCTACCTGTCACATGTATAGGTGTAATATTGTACTACCTGTCACATGTACAGCACTCGGTGTAATATTGTGCTACCTGTCACATGCACAGCACTGGGTGTAATATTGTGCTACCTGTCACATGCACAGCACTGGGTGTAATATTGTGCTACCTGTCACATGTATAGGTGTAATATTGTGCTACCTGTCACATGCACAGCACTCAGTGTAATATTGTGCTACCTGTCACATGCACAGCACTCGGTGTAATATTGTGCTACCTGTCACATGCACAGCACTCAGTGTAATATTGTGCTACCTGTCACATGCACAGCACTCGGTGTAATATTGTGCTACCTGTCACATGCACAGCACTGGGTGTAATATTGTGCTACCTGTCACATGTACAGCACTGGGTGTAATATTGTGCTACCTGTCACATGCACAGCACTCGGTGTAATATTGTGCTACCTGTCACATGCACAGCACTGGGTGTAATATTGTGCTACCTGTCACATGTACAGCACTGGGTGTAATATTGTGCTACCTGTCACATGCACAGCACTCAGTGTAATATTGTGCCACCTGTCACATGCACAGCACTGGGTGTAATATTGTGCTACCTGTCACATGTACAGCACTGGGTGTAATATTGTGCTACCTGTCACATGCACAGCACTCGGTGTAATATTGTGCTACCTGTCACATGCACAGCACTGGGTGTAATATTGTGCTACCTGTCACATGTACAGCACTGGGTGTAATATTGTGCTACCTGTCACATGCACAGCACTCAGTGTAATATTGTGCCACCTGTCACATGCACAGCACTGGGTGTAATATTGTGCTACCTGTCACATGTACAGCACTGGGTGTAATATTGTGCTACCTGTCACATGTACAGCACTGGGTGTAATATTGTGCTACCTGTCACATGTACAGCACTGGGTGTAATATTGTGCTACCTGTCACATGTACAGCACTGGGTGTAATATTGTGCTACCTGGCACAGGACTCGGTGTAATATTGTGCTACCTGTCACATTTACAGCACTCAGTGTAATATTGTGCTACCTGTCACATGCACAGCACTCGGTGTAATATAGTGCTACCTGTCACATGCACAGCACTGGGTGTAATATTGTGCTACCTGTCACATGCACAGGATTCGGTGTAATATAGTGCTACTGTCACATGTACAGCACTCGGTGTAATATTGTGCTACCTGTCACATACACAGCACTCTGTGTAATATTATGCTACCTGTCACATGCACAGCACTCGGTGTAATATTGTGCTACCTGTCACATGCACAGCACTGGGTGTAATATTGTGCTATCTGTCACATGTACAGCACTGGGTGTAATATTGTGCCACCTGTCACATGCACAGCACTCAGTGTAATATTGTGCTACCTGTCACATGCACAGCACTCGGTGTAATATTGTGCTACCTGTCACATGCACAGCACTCAGTGTAATATTGTGCTACCTGTCACATGTACAGCACTGGGTGTAATATTGTGCTACCTGTCACATGTACAGCACTGGGTGTAATATTGTGCTACCTGTCACATGTACAGCACTGGGTGTAATATTGTGCTACCTGTCACCAGTTTCTATGCAGAAAGTGGGAAACAGTGGAAAATTTCACACAATAGAGGTTGTCTGAAAGGACCTATTTCCCAGCATTGACCTGCTCTCCAGAACCCAGGCAGCTCATCTCCATTCCTATTCTGCCCAACTTGTATGTGGAAGTAACGCCCAACGGCCACTGACTTGATGAGCTGAATGAGAGAATAGCCTGTCTCACAGACACCCCATGCAGGCTGAATGGAGTCTGTGGCCACAAGACTGGGCTGAAGGTCAAAGCCTCTGTCACAGCTGCAGGTGCCTCATTTCCTCTCCCTTCATATATTTCCTGCTTCTCTACAGTCAGCCCAAGGGCTCATGAATTGTCCTTTCAATTCTGAGAACTACTAGTCAACTACTGACAATCTAATAAACACTGAAAATGTGCAAGTGGAACAAAAAAATAAATAAGAAAAATCAACCAGGGTCGGTAACTATGTTTCGGGTATATAGCTTCTAACATAATCGCCCAGCAATTATTTTTCATAGAGGTATTACATTAAACCCCTTATATATAACATCTGTATAACCCATGCGTGTTCAAATTGTTGAAATAAAAAACAAAGTTCAGTAACTGTACAAAGCAAAACAAACAAATAAAAACAAACCAAGTAACTCACTGTAAACAGATTTGGAAAAGTAATGCTAACTCTGAAACAAAGTTTATTTAAAGTGTATACACATTTGTAGTATGTTTTTATATCAGATATTGTAAACACTGTCACCTAAATAATGCTTGTATTTATTTCTATATGTTATCTAATGAACATGATCTCCCTTCTTCTACAATGGTATTTTTAGCTATAGTTTTGAAATGCTTCCTAGTCCAACCTGAATATAGAATGAAGCTGCCGGGCTTTGTGGCGGAAATATAATTAAAGTGGGTGAGAGATGTAAACGATGAAGAATAAGAATGACATCAGGCCAATTTCACACTTGGCACTCCAATAGTCGGGACCAAGCAGGACTCTTGCCATGCAACGCAGATCAAAGTGCATTGCCACTCCTAGAAAGGCAAAGGGGGAATTAAGTATGCTAATCCCCAGGACAAATATATTTTAATCTTGTTAAAATACAAGTTAATGCTGCAGCTCAGTGGCTGAACTTTGTCAGACTGTAGAGATCCAGTTGCACTGTTAACTCTGCATAAGGTAAGACATTCTCATTTAAAAGATACTGATACTGAATCGTCTGTGCATTCTTGTATCCATGCAGTCTGACTTTCCATAGAGGACGTTTGTTACATATTTTTGTTAAGCAAAAAAAAAAAAAAAAGCTATATTATTATGAGTCCCAGAGGCATATGTTGTGTCCAGGGGGAAAGATATTTGAGTCACTACATTTTTACACAATTATGTACTGTAACTATAAATGACTCCATTTATAATAATAAATGTATTAACATGCAATAAATTGGCATTATAAAACATAGGTGCATGTGTATAGATTTACCAGGATGTGTTTACAAGGACAAAACCAGAACATGGATTACTTTGCCAAAATTCATTAGAGGTATACCGGCATATGTTTCACCGAAATGTGCAAATCTGCATTTGCTTCAAGCACAAGCAACCAATTAAATTAAGATGTGAAAAAAAAAAATAGTATTCTCCTCCTCTGATTGTGGTTTGGAGAAGAGCAAAGATCTTCCATGCTGAGGTCAAACTTATGACTTTTGAGAATCTACACCTCAGCTTGGCAATGGAACTCATGAAACAAGCTGTATGATGATATTATATGTAGGGTTCAATTATAAATCCTCTCATGGAAGACATTCAAACTAATAGAGTATCTTAAATGTTATGTTTGCCTCTGTGGACAATTTGTTTTCCTTTCTAAAACATCTGTCAGCTCTTTTTACCTCAACATTAAATCCCCCCTACTCATTTATAATCATTGCTAGATACATTCTCGCAGAATGTATCTAACATTTTAACTGAAGAAAACTCTACTCGTCAGCTGCTTGGAAGGTGGGAGCCGTATGGGGGTGAAAGCATGTATCAGTATCAGTGGAAAAAGGTCAGCATATGTGAATTTTACAACATAAACAGCATTCAAAATAACTTTAAAAGTTTAACTTTCTCTTGCTTTTGGGATCTCTATTTTCTTCTATCCATTCAATAAGGTTACAGAAATAGTAGGCAAACCCAGCAGAAAACAGGGTAACATCCCTATAATGCAGTGATAAAAAAAAACAACTTCAGCCTTTAGTAAATCACCCTGTTAGCATTTTCATGCAGCACATAGATGGGATCTATATGGGGGTATAAGATGAAGCAAAAGCAATATGTGATTCTTATTTCTAGCAAAACCCACCTAAAAACATTAAAATAAAAACATATGTGGGAAGTAGTTTAATATTAACATGTCACTGAGAAGGTCTAAAATCTGAATTTTTAGTATAATTTTAGTATAATAAACTGACATAAAACAAAGAAACAAACAATCCTCTGGGACTTATTGCAAGAGGTTATTTGACAGGGGCTATTGTCAACAATTTGGCTAGAGATTGGTATCAGCAATACAAAAATGTTACCACCCAAATCTTTAAACTTAAATAAACACTTTGGGCCTGATGTAGAGTCGAACGCAAGTCCAACTGATCAGCGAAAAAAGCACTTTTAGCCAAGGATCCGTCTCAGTTTGCATTCAGACTAAGATGGATCTCCCCCTTGCACTCCTCTGCGCTTAGAGAGGTGGAACGGAAAAGGTAGTGGGCGAGCCTAGCAACGTAAAGGCGTCAGGAGACGTATCTTTTGCGGGTGCTTTCTGCGGGTGCAACAGACCTTGCTGTATTAAAAGAAGAATTAAAAAGAATCAAATTTGAAAAAAACCCAGCATAACCAACTCTAGTGCTGTTTGGGGGGAAGAAGCGCAATTTTTTTTTTTTGCATTCATTTATTTAATCAGTAGTCTGCTTTACAGGGCTGCTATGACTGATACACTTAAATGTATCATGCACACCAGCCCATAAAGCAGATAAAGAGGTGTGTGTGTGCAATTTGCATAGTATTCTGAGTTGTACGATCTAAAGATCCGTTTGACTGGGAATATTGTGTAAATTACAGGATGCAATTTACACTCACAAGTTAAGTGTAAATTCTACATCAAGCCCTTTAAGGATAATTCCATTTTGAAACAAATTATTTCCATGAAATATACAACATACATATTTACCATATATGCAGCATAATACCTGTGAGGTTTAGTTTGGGAAATACAGCAATGTCTGAACTCATGTAGAGTGATATTGTTTTGTTTGGTTGGTAACAAACTCTGATATACAGCTGTGTGACCGTCTGCCCCACCAGCTCCCACTTATGTTACAATCTCTGCAGGTATTAGCGCTCTGCATTATTAAATCACTAGCTGATGCCACCATGCAACAGGCAGCTTGGTGATGATGACACAGGAGAGAGAGAGATAGTGCTCTTATTAGATGCGTGTTTGCAATGCATTATGTGAATTGCAGGTTAAGCACTCAAGGCCTGATGTAGAGTTGGCTGCAATGTACCATGAGATCGTAAGTATAAATTGCATCCAGGATTCCAAATAGCACAGAACTTTATATCTGTGCGACTCAGAGTGCTATACAAATTGCACACACACACCTCTTTATCTCCCTTATGGCCGGTGTGCAAAATACACTTACGTGTATCAGCCCTGTAAAGCAGATAGATAAATAAATGAATTAACGTGAAAAAAAAAATGGTGCTTCTCTCCCCCAAACAGCACAAAAGTTGATAAAGCTGTTTGGGGGGTTCATACTTTTTTAACATTTAATTATTTTTTTACTTATTTTTTTAATGCAGCAAAGTCTGTTATACCAGCAGAAAGCACCCCCAAAAGATACGTCTCCTAGAAACCTATCTGTGGCTGCTTTCAACTCAGCATAGCATGTATAATGCGTGAAGACGCCTTCACATTGCTAGGCTCGCCCACTACCTTCCCCGTTCCAACTCTCTAAGCACAGAGAGGTGCATGGGGGAGATCTGTCTCAGTCAGAGTGCAAACTGAGATGGATCCTTGGCTAAAAATGCTTTTTGCACTGTCCAGTTGGACTTGTCTCCAACTCGACATCAGGCCCTCATTGCACAGAGTGTTATGATATCTGTGCACACTGCCTTGTCCCACTGTTGTAGAATTGGACACTAAAGTACTACAAACACCAGCATACCCATGGCTGCCAGGGCATGCTGGCACTTGGGGAACAACAAGTGCCAGCATGCCCTGGCACCCAGGGTCCACTGGAAATACTAGTGCACCAAGGAAAAATGTAAATCAAACACACATTTCACTTAAAATTACTTTAATTGAAATAGAAACACCCCTACAGTACCCTCATTTATCCTCTTTATTGCTCACCTACATCCCAGATCTTAATCTGTCACCTACCCATGGATCCTGGCCTTTGCAAGAAAAATAAGCCCTAAATGCTGTCGCTGCAAATGATCTGTTAGCATCAGTACAGTCTTATTTATATCATGGGGATTTCCCACAGCCCTGAACTCAAGCTGTGGGAAATCCTCATGTAGTACTACAAATATTACGCCAGCGTCCATACAACTAATAGCAGCCTGAACATGCTGGGACCTGTAGTGCACAGGAACAAAATGCATTTTTACTACTAAAATGTTATTATTAACGCACACAAACCGCCCAGGAGTGTGGGAAGAGCCCTAATGCTATCAGCCACGGCCTGGATAAACCTGGTGGGGGGTGGGAGGGGGGGGTTGCAAATCCCATCTCTCTGGGGAATCCAGCACCAAGCTGACCAGCCTGGGGCTGGCTGTCATTATGGCAGGGGGACCCCATGCTGCGGGATCCCCCTCTATAGTGCCACAGCGCGGGGTGGCAATTCCTAGTGCTGATAATAGTAAAATCAGGGGGGACCCCATGCTTTTTGTCCCCCACAATTTTACTATTACCAGCCCTGGCTGCCAGCACTACGGTTGGTTAAGCCCTGTGGGAGGGGGACACGACATTTTTTTGTGTATATAATAAGGGTGATTGATCGATCTGATTTATTATCATGACCAATATATGACCTAATCTGATAAGCCCACAACTGGTTGGTCAGTGTGGTTGAATTGACCAAACCGACCAAGTGAAATTGGGAGGTGTGTCGCCAAGCTAGCACTTCTTTTTGTTTAATACTCCACACAAACAGTAACATGTTGGGTTGTCATTTTGGTGATTTCAGCCAATTTGACCAACTGTGGTACTGTTTGTGAGCCCATAATACAAGATCAAATTCAGATATGATTTTATTAAATTGGAATAGTGGAAAAAACATAGTTGGAATAGTGGAAAAGCCTGGTTAGATTTTGAATCCCATTGACACATATAAGTCACCATTCTCTGCACTGCAATCTGGCTTTACAGCGCAGCTGTAGTCAAGTTGATCACTGACCAAGTATTTTGTGAGTCACACCACAAAAACATATAGTTTGGTTTGGAATTAAGGGACATAAACTAAAACACAAACTCAACCTGTGGTTGTTGACCTCTCTGTGGCTTCTCTCACAAGTCTCCTTGGTTGTGCAGAGTTTTGAGGGATGGACATTTCTAGGCAGCGTCTGGATATAGCCTCCACTTAGTGATAAATGGACAGTGCCCGCTGGGACGTCCACAAACTTGGAAGTTATTTGGTACATTTTTCCTGCTTTATGAATGTCTAATACTTTATAACTTCTTTGGGATGCTCTTTAGTCCTCATTTTTACAGCTGTCCTTCAGATTCACAACCTGAATACTGATCCCTTAACTTTGGAGTTTTATGCAAAAAATGTGTCAATTATTTTAACAATCCACCTGTTAGGTAACTGTGTCCTCATTTGGAAACTGTTTTTCACCAGTGTAAACTTAGAGCTTCCTTAACACAGGGATTCAATCAAATCTGAAATGTGTTCTTTTTTATAAGATGTTTTTGTGCCATAAAATTGACACATAATCTTGTTTCTCACTCTAGACCTCTAGGTGCATTTGAATGGTGTTTGATGTTCTGGATAAGCAATTGCTCCTCAATGGAGATGCTGCAACAAGATTTGGTCTCCGGTTGGCAAGTTCCTTTGAATACCTACAAGTTAGCACTATGTCTCTATCCTGCTAAGACTCACATTACCAGACCCCTGACACTGCTTGAGTCCTGCCATTCCCATAGTCCACTCTCAAAAGGTATGATCTCAGTGCCCTATATAATAATCAACTTGGGCCAACTGGGACTATTCTGGAGCGAATACTTCCCTCCAGAATGGAATAATACCTACACCAGATACAACAGCTCAATGAAAACTTTTTGGCAAAATGTGTGTAAGGAAGAAGGGCATCATAGCACCTGGTTAAGACTTTATATTGTGTCTCTACTACTGGTGGGTAACCATGGGTAACTTGAAAGATCTTGGTTAAAGATACCTGGACTGCGGCCGAGAATTGGTCTCTATCCCAAGAAGCTGTAAATTTAGCATTCGATTTGAAAAGCTTGTCCAAGAGAATCATATAGATGCCTGTTATGACATGTGTGGGGGCATTCTGTGAGGCACAGAGGGTCTCAAATTGGTACAGGTCCTTACTCTTACTCTTAGTGCCTCCCCAGACCTAATAAAATGTTGCCATTGAGGTAACCCCAGAAGTCCTTGTCCTCCAGACAATATTTAACCCGTAAAACAGCATAGCTACCAATTGACCACCAGTTGACGATGTCTAGCATCTCCCGCAGATGCCCACTTTCTGAATGTCCATTGAAAAAGACTAGGGGGTAAAAGTATCTAATAGTGGTTTTCTCAAATCACCATATCCGGCGACTTTGCATGGTAAATTTAAAGCGACAATGGCTTTCAAAGGCAAAATGTGCCTTTAAAGCTATTGCCGCTTTAAATTTACCATGCAAGGTCGACGGATATCGGCGATTTGCAAAAATCCCTATTTGATACATTTACCCCCAGGAGTGATAGCTGAATTAAACAAAATAGGGGATTATGGGGATGGATGGATTTACCTTTTCAAATTCAAAGTGTGGGGCCTACAGTTGGGTGGGACAGTCTAGGTAATTTGAGAAGCCACAGTACGACGTGCAAAGGAGTTTTTATAGTGACATTCTCCTCCTCTGCCCACTGTTTATTCCCATCTCTCCTAGTTCATTCCCTAACTCTTCCTAGGGAAACTACGTGGTGAACTTGTGAACATGAGTAATTGCACCTATCCTTGCTGTTTATATCTAAACAGTCTCAAACAGCCTTCTGGAGATAATCAAAGAATTTAGAGGGAACTTTTATCGGGACTATTTGCAGATTGTAAAGAATTTTGCTGAGTACATTCATTTTTATATTTATTCTACCAAACAAGGAAAATATCTGCAAGAATCACTTTCCCAATTCTCTACAAACTTTAGTCAGGATAGGGAAATAATTCAATTGAAACAATTGAGCATTGTCTCTGGCAATGGCGATTGCAAGATGATAGATATGGGAAGATTGCTATTTGAATGGGAAGGCGGCCTGAAGGCTCTATCATATATTCAGGAACTGAAATGGTAAGTGCTGCTGACTTAACATAATTGATTTTGAAATAAGATAAGTGGTCAACTTTCCTAACTTCTGCCATCAAGTTGGGCCAGGTCGTGGTTGGATTGGTGACTCTGACTAGTAGATCATCAACAAACAAGTCTACAGAGCAGTTCTTGTCACCTAACCCAAGGCCTGGGACATTTGGATGCTGACGGATAGCCCTGGCCAGAGCTTTTATACAAAGTATGAAAAATAGGTAGCTTTAAGTCATCCCTGGCGGGTGCTGTTAGTTACAGGGACAGAGTCCGAGAAATTGCCATTAATTCTGATCTTAGCCAATGGGGATTTATAGATGGCCAAAATCTTATAGAATTAGGACTGGCATACTCCCAAGTGCCCCAGGAATCCTTTCATTAAAACACCAATCCACTCTATCAAAACCCTTTTTCGAGATCAGTAGATAGGAGGATGGTGAGAAGTGGTCTTAGAAGTAAAGATTAAGTGAATGATATCTATGATTGTGGTAGTGTTGTCTTATGCTTCCCTCTCAAGCATAAAAGCCACATGATCATTGTGGTTGACGATAAGCTTGGCAAATAAATTAATATACAAGCATAATGCAAATATGCACTTATGAAAAAATAACTATATCCAATTGTTATGTTATTATAAATAAAGTGCTTTGAGATGAAGTGTCTCTTTAAAAATATATTATTCTTCACTTGAAAATTGATCTGTATTTTTATCTTATCCCAATTTAACATATGAAAAAAGAACATAAAGCAAATACCATCATAGTGTAATCTGCTTTGACTTATAGGAAAAGAGCTTTGCTTTTATAGTTTATTTTAAAATACAAAGATGAATGTAATTATAAATATGTCCACTAAATAATCGAATGCAAACAATTAAAGGTTTAATTAAACCCAATTATTATATTTATGATTTCTCTGATGAAGTTGTCTGGTGGCAATGAAACGCGTTATATTGGTCTTACCAGTTTTGTTATGATTGGATGTCCATTGTTTCTAAGTGCCTGAGAACTGAAGGAATCAACATTTTTTCATCTTTTTGCGTGAGGTTCCTTTTAATTTTATCATTAGCTACGGGAGTAACTAATTAAAGATCCCCGGCAAGCGCTGTAGAAGCTATCAACAGTCTGCGGCGTGTGATGTCCTGGATGTTGGCGTGATGTTTTAAAACCGGCAAACCGCTTCCAAAGATCTCGGGTTATAAAGTGCACAATAGGTCCTGGATCTCCACAGCCGCCAACGTGTCTCAAATAGGATAATTTTCAAAAGGGGAGGTTGGGGTGATTTGATAGCTTCATCTAATTCCACTAAAGTAAAAGGAGAGTCTAATACCTGACAAGCCTCTTCTAGGATACTGTATGTCATGTAAATATTCATCTATTTCTCGCTCTCCTGAGGTTAAGGCCTCTGGGGAGACTGAGACTCATAGATTATACAGTTTTGAATACTATGAGCAGAAAGAACCTGCAATGTCTTTGTCAGTAGGTCTCAGCCCACCACCCCCATATTTAATAGACTGGATGTAGGTTAAGGATTTTTGGGATCTGAGGGCTTTAGCCAGAAGCCTACCCAGCGTATCTTCCCATTGATAGTATTTGCTTCTACAGTGTCTCATAGACTGGTTCGTTCCATCATTTGATAGTTTATTGAGAGCCGATCTCGTAGACTGCAGTTCAACTAACACCAATCACAAAAGATCCTTGGTCCTTTCTTCTGGGTTTACCAACAGAGGGCTTGGACAAAACTCTCACATACATTGACAATACAAATTCTTAATGCAGCTCGGGACCTGGTAGCACAAAAACTACAGCCCCTCTCCTTGCAATAGGTGCACAAACATATTTGGCATGTTGCTTCCATGGAGAAATTTTCTGCCTACTTGATCATAAGACTCATAAATTCACTTAAATTTGGAGCATATGGTACTATTAGAACTCCTCAACTCTCCAAAACCCTGCTACTAGTTTCAGAGCTCCTTTGGAAATGTCATGCTTTTGCCTTGATAATTACTTTATAAACTGTAATGACCTTCGTCATAGATTAATACATTCTGTCCATGCTCATCAGAGTTCCTGGAGATAGCCTCAGTTTTCTCCCCCTACTCTTCCCTAACACTCCGTAACCCTTTCTACCACAGGCATATAACATAAGTCACCCGTGCATATGGATAGCTTCTAAATGCCACTTCACTCTCACATAATCTCTTGGATTGAATTGATCTAAAACTCTAAGTTCACATATGATTTTTGTTCTTCGTCTGTGGGATGCCTGTTATTTTGCACATTAATGTATTTGAAATTTGAAAATCATAATAAACTCTTAAAAAAATGACACATTGAAAACAATGCTTTGAAATTGAAATACCACAGAGATTAACATTTCCAATTTGGTAAAGGGAGTGAATATTTGTGTAAGGCATTGAATATTAACCATCTGTAAGAGGAATAAGATAAAATATGTTCTAATTACTGGCCCTGCTGATAATCATTGTCATCGATATTGCCACTGTTGAAACTGCTGCAATCCTATTAATTTGCAGATGTAACAAAATACACAGATAATGCAGATTTTCCACAGAACAAATCCTTCAGTGAAATGTGTGAAAAAAATTGGTTTTTTTTTCCCTGCAGAATACCTTGAGAAGAAATTGGGATGATGGTATTTCCTAACATTGTGTTGGGTCCAGGGCCAGACCAACCAATAACCTGATCAGGGTACAGGCTGGGGCACTAGCAGCGATGGCACACTTAGTTTGCACATTAATCACCGGAAAAAGTTATGTGTCTATTGTGTTGCATGAGTCTTGTGGAGAATAACTCTTCTTTTATACGCTTATCAGAAATAGATAAGGTAGGGCTTTTATTTGGTAGCATTTTGGATTAAAACATATCATACGTTTTGGGCATCAGAGGAGAAACATAGGCAGAGCCACAAAAAAATCTTTTTGCCTGAACTATTTCCATAGTTACTTTTATACAATTAGTGAAACCCTAGAGAATTACTTCCTAGTATGCAATATTTGATGTAGTTATAGGGCTAAGAGTAATGTTATTATTATTATTATTATTATTTTTTTATTTTTTTTTTAAAAAACCTAGGCTAGCAACATAACAATGTATATGCTAGTGGTTAATTTGGTAAAAACATAATGTTGTTGTATTGAAGCAAACCACATATTTTAGATTTCATATAGTATCAATTTGCACAACTCTCTCTCTCCCACTGCTAAAGGGCCAGAGTCATGCCATTTAAAAAGGCGAATTATATATCACCACTTTTAAATTGGCAAAGCCGGGTGTCATCTAAGGTAAGTGTTAGGGCTAGGGTTAGCGTTAGCGTTAGTCTTAGGGTTAGGGTTAGCATTAGCGCTAGGATTAGTGTTAGGCTTAGGGTTAGGGATAGGGTTAGGGATTGGGAGCCGGCATTGTCGCCTTAAAAATGGTAATATGTCCATTGTCATTTTAAATTACGATTTTTCAGAACACTGTCGGATAGTTGTGTTGTCATTATTCAGGTCAGTCTGCATTTATTTAATGTTGCCCTTGTCACCTTCGGTCATTTTTTGTTGTAGAAGTCAGTGTCTGTGTTATAAGGACCGTTAATTCGAACCCAACCTCTTGCTCCAGCTATTGGGCTAGTCTAAGTCCTGAGTCCTAATTATGTCAGTCACGTTTACATGTTATAATATGTGTTTGCAATCAGGAGCAACTGTAAAAATGTCTGTTATGTACAGTATACATTAGGGGCAGCCTAATAAATATTTTTCCAAGGAAAAAAAGGACAATTTTTTTTAAAAAAAATTTCCATTAATAATAACTGTATTGTTGACAGGTAACGGTAATTGCTTATCAGGAAGCATGACAGGTGGCTCTTGGTTGTTGTTCAATGACGTGAGGCTGTTAAGAGACATCCAGCCATGGGGTTTTGTCCAGCGCCCCTTGTTCTGTCCAGCACCCCTTTGTAAGGGCCTGAGATTAGAGCCCAGTCATCCCCGCATATGTAAAGAGGGTGGATGCAAAAGGATTAAAGGAGACTTTTATCCCATGACTGTGTTGCTGCATATCTAATGTTTTATCTGTAAACATAAACATATGAATGTAAAATATCAAATAAGGAGAGCAACAAATAAAAAAGCAAATTTTTAGGCACATCTTACTCTACAAACTCCCAAAGTGCTAATAGATCTGTTTCCTCTCATTTGGACAGTGGAGATATTGGCATTCGACAGGATATGGGGACTTAACTGCAGGGGCAAGTGTAGGATTTTTGGGGGAATGGGAGAGGTGCCGAGCTTACATTTAGGTAATTTGCACACCACTTTGGTGGCACAAGTATTGGTTTTTTTTTCAAGCTATAGTCAATACCTTCTGCACTTCCTAAATTGCAAACACGTTACAATCGCATTAATACAAACCTCTTCCTTGTTTTATAAGCATGTCACAATTTAATGTCCATCCTTAACGACTGGAGGATATAGAGAACATGTAGCTTTCCAAGGCTACCAGGGACATACAGCCTCTAGGATTTACCATTGCCAAGAATGTCAGTAGGCCCCATCCAGCAGCCTAGGATGCTCCATGAATGAGTCATTGATGACTTTTTGTTGCTCACAAAGCTGCACATTGAAAATGCTATTCTAACTTGCTTTAGTAATTGTTTCTAAACCTAAATTATTTGTAACATGTTCGAGGATGTACAGTGAAGCACAAAAGTTTTAGATGTCTTCTCAGGCGCTTCAAAGACGAAGCTTCCTAACACCGATACACAAGTGCCACCACACTCAGATGCAAACACAAAATGGCATGTGTGTAGTGGGGCTTTCAAAATGTCTAACAACTACTTTATTTTTGTATATGATCTCTTTTTTGGGGAAACCCTACCATATGACAGACATCCCTTAGATTGTACGCTCCCTTGAGCAGGGCCATCTCTCCTCCTGTTTCCTGCACCTTTAACTCTGCTCTCCAGCTACCTTTCCCCCCACCCCTCTGGGGGTCTCACCGTCATCCGCGCCCTTCCTCTTGGGCTCCGGCGCCTGCTGGTCTTCCCTCCCCCTCTCTCTAGCTGTGCTTTGAGCTTACTGAGTTACTGTGTTTATTGTTTACTGTACCGTGCCGTCCCACCTTGTATTGTACTTGTTTGTCCCTGTACGGTGCTACGGACACTGAGTGGCACCTTATAAATAAAAATTAATAATAATAATAATAATAATAATAATAATAATAATAATCCCTAAAGATATATATGAATCTGAAAAATAGGATTCTAACTATTTTATACAGATAAGCTATTTTCAGATTTTCAACATTCTTACAGCATAGATGACAACTCATGTCCTCAATTTCCATAATTTCCAACAGAAAAATTTACCAATGATGACACCTTCAATCTGAAATGTAATATCCCTATAAGGGAATCAGCCACATAAATCACCTCACTCACTTGACCACTTGACCATAGATGAATATGCTCATCTGATTTATTGGTGGTTTTATTTGGGATGGTAGTGATTTTTATTGTCTTCTTTTTTAAATTCTTCTCTTTCAGGTGGAAACTAAGAATGTTCTTCAACCAAACTGTTTTAGCTTCTCTTTTCAATACATGCTCAGAAACAAACAAAAAAAGGATCACAATCCTGGTATATTACCTTTTTATTAAGCATACCCATTTAAAAGCTATGCTAAACTAAACGGATGAATTATCATCATCACCACTCCCACATCATAGTTAATTAAGAAGAACCTGTACAGTTGTTTTGTCTTTGACATTACAGAGTATTTTCTTTTGAGCAGTGATAAAAATGTCCAAATAAATACAATTTTATACTATGATGTTACAAATTGAAATTTGAAAAATGGGGTGAATACTTCTTATAGCTACAGGGTATAAAAATACACTGAAAATATCCTCTAATTACAATATCTTTATTGCTGAAAATTCAGAAAAGTACTACTGATAAATTCACAAAAGATAAAAAATTGTACCAGCAAACATTAAGTCAGGCAATTCTATAGAAATTAGTCTATGGGGTATAGCTACTAAACTCTGGGTTTGAAAAAATTTAGATTCTAGCTGTCATTTTATAGAATGTACTAAATAAATGACAGCTAGAATCTGATTGGTTGCTATCTCCATCTTTTCAAACCCGCAGTTTAGTAAATATACCCCTATGACTCTAACCTGTCTATGATAGTCAATTGAGATGATCCGTTTATTAACATGAGCAGTTGAACAGAAGACTTTACTGTTGTGTGAAAATACTTGTCTTACTTACTGAAACACATACACTCTTTTTCTCCAAAAATTGCATAGGTTGTTTCAAGAGCATTCCTTGCAGCTCAACATCATCAACTTGTTTAATGGTAATTTCTAACTAACCTGGAGTATATGCAACATGTTCCAGACTGTGTAGAATAGGATCTATTACACTGAGAGCAGATGTTGCATACCAGTAACAAAATGGACACTTATAGAAATGCGATGAATGAAGAGTTAGTATAAACTTTAATTTAAGAATTTTAGGACTAAAGTCATTTTAAAAATTGCCAGTTAACTGGCATAACCAAATTAAAAATACAAGAATATTTAATTTGCAAAAATTAAAAAAAGAACAGAGGTTTCTGTGAAGGCCATACATTTGGCTTTATATCTGATTTATTTTACTTTAGACTGCTGGAACATGGATATCGGTCGTGGGTTGGCCTTTATGGCTACAGCTGCACAGCACAGTCTTACTTTATTCCACACACAGAAAAGTGAGATCAGCATTTTGTTGAAAGGCACAAGCAGCCGACACTAGTCCCCCATGGTCCAGCAGCCTGGAATTCTTCATAACATTGTTGTTGATGTCTTTTTGTTGCTCATGAAGCCACACAACTAAGCATATTAAAAGTGTTATTCCATCTGGTGTGAACCTTCATTTTCAACTTGTGGAAAAGCAATTTCTTCCTAACCTTAAGTGTCTGTAACATGTTCCGAGCTGTGTAGGATCAATCAAAGTGAGAGCATTCCGCATCTGAAGCACTGTATGCAAGAAGTATGTTAGATGATATGTTTCAGACTGGGGAATACCTATTATTGAGAAAATAACAAATAAACAATTTAATTCCCACCCCCCCCCCCCCACACTTTCTACATCTGCTTTTATTCCAGTTTTCTGTCCCTTTATGTACTGCTTTCACATCAGTATCACACTTATTATCTTCAGAATCAAAGATTGCATTAGCATTTCTGTATAGTTAAATGTACACTTAGAGCTTCCAATGTTGTTAGCTTTCATCATCATCATCATCATCATCTATTTATTTATATAGCGACACTATTCCCACAGTGCTGCATAGAGAATATTTTGTCACTCACATCAGTCCCTGTCCCATTGGAGTTTACAGTCTAAATTCCCTAACACACAGACTAGGGTCAGTTTGATAGCAGCCAATTAGCCTACTTGTATGTTTTTGGAGTGTGGGAGGAAACTTGAGCACCCAGAGGAAACACACGCAAACACGGGGAGGACATTCAATCTCCACACAGATAAGGCCATGGTCGCTTTCGGTAATCACTGGTACATCATTGAGGTTTGTCTGTACTTTTGACAGCAGAATAAAATTATCTTGCTATTTGACCAGATGCTGTTGTTGTTGGTGCCTTTGAGTTTGTGCAAACATTTGCAGAGATACTACATAAGAGCATTATATCATTTTGCTTTATTGGTGGTGCTCTTGTTAAGGGAGAAGGGGAGTTGCTCTTCAATCTTATCACAACACTGATGCGAAGGTCAGCTTGTTTCTTGGAAAGTGTGTGGCTCATTTCACCATGAAAATTCTACTTCCCGTTTACCTCATTCAGTTGACTTCTGCTGTGACTGTTTAAAGTACCAATAGGGCAGCTGCATCTCTTTCAGTCTAATTGATTATATTTTAGTCAATGACTTCTCTTTTTGTTCTATGTTTTACCACATCTTTTTATGTTTACATAATATTATCATTAATAGAAAAATATATGGATATATCAGAAGTGGGTGCTAAATTTGCAAACAATGGCTGTATAATATCATAAAATTATTAATTCTAATATTATAATAAATATAAAATATTGCAGCACAAGGAAAGCGTTATTCTCACACAGTGGTGATGATATGTTAGCTACTAGCCAGTGACCAAATAGAATAACCAGTATAGTAATCAATCTGGTAAACATTTCAATATCAAGTTGTATGAACTTTAGCTACTGAGTTGACTGAATCTTTCCATGAGAAATCCTGGAATCAAGAATCTGTTGTTCCTCAAATTTATCAACATGTTTGGTCTTAATAGGAAAGGGAAGAGGGGAGGCTGAGAAAAAATGATTAATAACAAGAGGCTTGAGTAAGGAAATATGAAAAGTAATGGGAATATTGAGAGAAGGTGATAATTAAAAGCCACTGGATTGTTGACCTGAAGGCTCTCAAATGGGCCAATGAAATAGGTGCATGTAGACGCCCATGTAGACGCAGTAGGCAGGGCCGGTGCTAGGGTCCTTGGCGCCCTAGGCACATTTTCAAAATCGGTGCCCCCCGTCCCATTTTCAAAATTGGCGCCCCCCCTGTCTTTTCTTACCTTAACTTGCCACCTCTCTGCTCCGTCTGCTTCCCTCCACTCACTGACACTGTCGGGCCGTGATGATGATGTCACGGCCTGACAGTCAGTGAGTGGAGGGGAGGAGACGGAGCAGAGAGGCGGCGGTGATGATGATCAATAGTCCCCCCCCCCCCCTCCCTGTGGATGTATCTGAAGCTGTGCGCCGGCCGTGAAAGGTATGGTCAGCAGTCGCCGCACAGTTTTAAAGAAATTTTTAATCTGTGGCGCCCTCCAAAGCCCGGCGCCCTAGGCAAGTGCCTAATGGGAGCGCCGGGCCTGGCAGTAGGCAAGTCAGTTAAAGGAACAAAATTAATCATTTTAGAGAAACGATGGCCAACCAACCAGATGATATTACGCTTCTTACTAGGAGGAAGATCAGTAAAAAAAACTTCCATGGTGATGTAAGACCATGGTCTTGTTGGAATAGGCAGTGGGCCCAGAGGAGATCATCAAGGAACTTTTCCCATATACATGTGTGTATGATGCACACTTCTCTGTCTGCCTACATTCGGCAAGTAACGTTTAGCCAGAGTGTCACATCTTAGTGAAGGTTGGCTACCAGTAATTCTTAGATAGAAGAGCCAGAGTTTTATGAAAACGAGCATGTCTGGAGAACCATAATAAATATGCCCACTGAAGCAGCCTTTTTTAAAGTTTAAGAGCAATCAGAGAATCACCCTGAGGAGGTGTAATAGTAACTCAAAGACATTGAGGATCCAATATAGGATGATCTCTAGTGCTTCTGAATCTTGATCTTTATTATTTTTGTTCCCAGGTGGAAGGACTTTGAGAGATGATGGCTCCTAACAGCGGATGCGTCTACCTCCAGAAAATGGATGTGAGGTGTCAGAGTACTGGTGCAGAAGAAAATGCCTGCTTGAGTACAAACAATGCCTTGGTTGCAGAAGATGAGCAATTCTTGGCATTAACACCCTTATGAATAAGAGCAAAGATTGGAACTACTAACATGGAAAATCTTTGAATAAATTGGCAATAATAATTGGAAACAATGAGAAATTGCTGAGTGGCTTTAAGTCCAGACTGTTGTGGTCATTCTAATACTGCCTGTACCTTTTCTAGATTCACTTGGAGAACCAAGCCAGAAACAATATCTACCAAGAAGGTTATTTATTCACATTCCATAAGACATTTTCAAGCTTGCAAAAAAGTTGTTATTTTCAAAGACAAGAGCACATGAACACTATGAGCAAGTAAATCTTTAGAATATATCAAAATGTCATCTAGAAACACCACAACACAAAGATAAAGCATATCTCTGAAGATCTCTACGATAACTTTGGAATATAGCAGGTGCATTGCTTAATCCGAATGGCATCACCAAATATTCGTAATAGCTGTCCCGGGCATTGAAGGCAGTTTTCCATTCGACGCCGTCACATATGCAAATGAGATTATTTGCTTTCCACAGATCTAGCTTGGTAAAGATGGTTGCTCCCTTGATGTGGTCAAACTGTTCAGTAATTAGAGGATGTGATTTTTAATAGTAAGGTTTTTAATAGTAATGGACTTCAGATCCCGGTAATAGATGAATGGATGGAGAAAGTGGAAATTTTCCCTCTTTCTCTGTACAAAAAGAATCCCATCCCCACTGGGAAAGTGGAAGGTCTAATGAAACCTTGTTGAAGGTTTTCCTTGATGTATGCAGACATAGCCTGTGTTGCTGGAAGAGAAAGTGGGTAGACAGGACCTTGAGGTGGAGTCTTGCCAGAAATTAAATCAACCAGACAATCCTACGAACAATGAGGTGGCAGAGCTTCAGACTGCTGTTTATTGAAAGCTTGAGTTTTGTGGTGGTATAGGGGATACTTCAGTAGTAGCAGCCATGATTTATTCTTTGTCACTTTGCTAATGCAATGAGAGTTATATGAATAATCCCATGCTGGAACTTGTGTGGTAAACTAATCAATATGTTGGGATTGTAGCTGTAGCCAGGGAAGATCCAAAAATGATAGGACTCAAGGTTTTCGATGAATAATGAGAATGGTGATGTTCTCCTTGTGCAGAACTCCCAGTAACTGTGTTAAAGAGGCTGTACAGTATTTAACCGCACCACAAGGTATAAGTGAGCTGGGTTTTCCAAAGCCACAAATGGCAAGAACCACTTTGTTGCTATAACAAACTAAATAAAATTTCCAGAAAAATCCAAAAAAGCAGAAAGACGCACGGTTCCTAAAGGACAAATGATACTAACCATTAAAGAACAATTATCATAACTTGTTTTAGAAGAAGAGTGGTGAATAGAACCTAGTTTGGCCTCTCCTACACCAACTAGGGTTTGGCATTTCCCGAATGCTTAGGGCAAGGTGCAAGCAAATGGCCCGCCTCGGCACATTTAGAGGCAAATGTTATTTCTGAGCCTCCACTTGTTCCTCAGGAGACAAACGTGAACGGCCTAATTGCATTTGTTCTTCTGAAGATGACTAAGGCTTCAAAATAAGGTGCCACTCTAATGGGGGATTTTATTTTTTCCCCTGGGAGCACTCCCGATAACAAATGTCAATTTCATTAGCTAAAGATATCAAATCACCCAGTAAAGTGGGTAGCTCCCAAGACACAAGTTCATCTTTAATTTGGCCTGCCAAAGAGGAATGTCCGGGTTAATCAAAAATCTTTCAAAAGGACGTGATAAAAGATGCACTAGAATGAAGAATTGGGTCATTACAATCCCACAGAGTAGAGGTCCAAGCCAAAGCTTGATCAGTAAGCAAAGAAATAATATAAGTCACTTTAGACTTCTCAGTTGGAAGATTACCCAGTAGTGATTCAAATTTATTATCACACTGATTATATTTTATTAAGTATGTTGCAAAAAAAACCAAACCTATATTTTTATTTAAGTCTGCACTAGTAAACTTTGCAATGCTTGTAATTTAATGTTGGTTTGTAGTAATGCAGTGGTTGTGGGGAAATTGTTTAAAAAAAGATTTAAAAAAACATTTTATCCTTAATACATTACAGGCCCCAGACAAAAGGTGTTAAGTGTAAAATCATCTGAGCATAGTTATGAACGTATTCAAATAAAAAATGGATGTCAATATGCTTTCCATTTGAACCTGGATATAAATTCACTCTGGCTAAACATTACTTGTGGTATGTATACAGGCAGATCAAAGTGCAGTAAATGTACATGCATATGTGCAAAATAAAGTCCCATCAGAACACATGCAAAAAAAGTTTTTGTAAAATAATTTAACAACTGTTAATATTATAATTGTTAATAAAAATATTTGTTGATTTTTTTTTATTTATTTTACAGTATATACATAAATCAGGATGTTCTTAAAGCGTACTGTACATACAATCCATTTTTATAGTCTATTTTCCTTGCATACACATTCTTCTGTGGTTCTGTGTTACCTAGTGGCATTCATACATGTAGTTTTAAAAACAAAGACTAAGCTGTTTCAGTCATCACTATCAGTCGGCACTTACAGCTTCCCTGGCGCTGGTGAAATTGATATGGCTAAAAAACACGTACTTTAGAGACCCAGAACTTGAATCTTGCATCTCCCTCGTTGCGTCCTTATTGCACATTGCCTATGTTCATCTGTCTCTTCCCTCCCCCGTTCCACCCTTCAAGTCATAGGCAGTCATAAGTATCATTGGCATTCATACATGAATTGGATGCAATTGTGTTCATTGGCGTGAAGTCCATTTCTGAGCATGTGCAGAGCTATTTCATGCAAGAGACGCAAAGGGACTTACATCCGAAGATGAATACGGCACTTTGTGTCCATTCCAGACAATCGTTTCTCTTCACCTTGCTGAAGTACTTGTATTGCATTTTTATATTTATGTGTTATTTATCTAGTTTTTCCATCTTATTTTGTATGCATTATTAATAAAATCTTATCGTTTTTATGAGCCAGTTCTTTGAGACCATTTTAAATTCTGTCATATTGTTTTTTTAAACTTATTTACATTTTTTGTAATGTTTCTATTTACTCATCTTTTTCCATTTTTTAATGTTTATATAATGCTGTGTCTTGTGTATTTGTTTGCCATTTATTAAGCTTCAGTTTTCAAACCATCAAAAATTGGATATGGTATTTAAAATACAAACCACAGTATTTATAAGCCTATGGTTTGTATGAAATAACATCCGATGCATAGCAGTGGGAAAATATCAAAACCATATGCAGTAAAACTATACGGTAAAACATGTACCATTCTGGCAGGAAAATGTTTAGCAGAAAAAAATAAACACATATGTATATTTCCTGATGCCCATTGATGCTCATTGATGTCATTAATGTATTCACTGCACTACAAGCTGTGTGTAAAATGCATAAACAGAGCTGGTATTCTTTGGCATGGGGGGGCTCTGTTATGGGGGGGGGGGGGGTACACTGTTTTGTCTGCACTGTCCTGCGCTGACCAGACTCTTTTAGTAGAAATCAACCCCAGGAATTTGCGAGGGTTGAAGGTATACACATCTTTTAATTATATATATTATAATTTATATATATTATATAGATTTCACTCAAACATCTTGTTCTAGGCAAGAAGTCCCTAGGCCAAGCTGTTTGGATAGAATTTTAGAAAGTTTTGAATTGCTTCATAATAGCAATAGAACTCATTGTGTAGTTGAAAACATGGATAAACTTTTACATTATGGCACCTGTTTTAGATCACTGCTACCCATTGTGAATACTGCACACTTGTCTGTACTCCTTGTCACGGTCAACTAAGATCACGGGTCTTTACGATGCGAATCCTGGGATCTGCACAGTTTAGCGCTACACCAACAGGGCGCGGAGTCTAACGAGCAGATGGTGTTCACTAGGAACTGCCGCAAAGCAGTATGGTCTTAGCTGCGTCTGCTCGCAGGTCGCGGCCCCTGCCAGAGTACTGAGCGAGACCCTCTTGGAAAGGCAGGAGTGTGGAAGGAACCTGATAGGAGTGTCAGCTTTGCAGATGAATAAATAGTTGGTACCTGAGTGGAGTGTCAGCTTTGCAGACGAGTAGAGTAGCAGGTACTTGAATAGAGTGTCAGCTTTGCAGACGAGTATACAGGATAGTCAGTACCTGAGTGGAGTGTCAGCTTTGCAGACGAATAGTGTAGCAGGTACTTGGATAGAGTGTCAGCTTTGCAGACAAGTAGAGTAGCCTCACTTGAATAGAGTGTCCGCTTTGCAGGGGTACTTGAATAGAGTGTCAGCTTTGCAGACGAGTATACAGGATAGTCGGTACCTGAGTGGAGTGTCAGCTTTGCAGACGAATAGTGTAGCAGGTACTTGGATAGAGTGTCAGCTTTGCAGACGAGTAGAGTAGCCGGACTTGAATAGAGTGTCAGCTTTGCAGACGAGTAGAGTAGCCAGACTTGAATAGAGTGTCAGCTTGCAGACGAGTATACAGGATAGTCGGTACCTGAGTGGAGTGTCAGCTTTGCAGACGAATAGTGTAGCAGGTACTTAGATAGAGTGTCAGCTTTGCAGACGAGTAGAGTAGCCGGACTTGAATAGAGTGTCAGCTTTGCAGACGAGTAGAGTAGCCGGACCCGAATCCACAATGGCGGCGCCCGGGACGGAGCGGACCGCCGGAGCCAGGTAAGTTTGCCGGTGGTCGGGTGAACTGCCCGATACCCCGGCGGGTGACACTCCTACAGTGTACATGTATTAGCCTGATACTTATATATATATATATTCTGAGATGAAAACATAGAGATGTGTGGGAGTCTTACTGTTCAACTGTGTCTCTTATGGCAGTGGACTTTCTTAGTTCGAGGCACCCTTTGGGTCTCCATAATTTTTTCAAGGCACCCCTAAGTCAAAATAATTGCCAAGTAGTCCCCCACCTTACTTAACACACGAGCAGGGCCGAATTAAGGAAATGGAGGCCCTTGGGCTAAGGGGGCCTCCATTCCCCCGTGAGGGCCCCCCCCATGATCCAAGCTGCCCGCGTCCCCCCCCCCCCCCGTGATCCCTGCTGCTCCGGCGCGCTGTATGCTCTTTACTGAGGAGATCTCGTGAGAGTGAGACTCACGAGATCTCCTCAGTAAGGAGACTACAGCGTGCCGGAGAAGGACTGCAGTGAAAGTGCTCAGCAGCACTGATCGGGCTGGGGGCGCCCCCGCCCCCGATCGATCAATACTGCAGCTGAGCACTTTCAAGGGCCCCCTGGATGCCATAGGCCCCTGGGCTGTAGCCCAGTTAGTCCTATGGTTAATCTGGCCCTGAACACGGGCCCTGGCTGCAGCACCCATGTGAAATCGCAGCGACACCCCAGGGAGCATCGGCGCACAGTTTGGGAACCACTGTCTTATGGTCTAGGTGCACTGACTGTCTCTATTTGTTTGCCTACCCCCTCGTGAAATTATTATTCCTTTAGTACTGCCATTCAACCGTTTGTATCATTGTATCACTCTCATTCATATACTAAACAACTCGGTGAACCATAGCTGCCAAACCTCCATAATTTCCAGGGATAGTGCCAGGTTTTAAATAATTGTCCCTGGTTTTCACTATTGTTTCAACATGGATTCCTAATCTCAGAGATGCAAAGGTACCATTTAAGTACACTATTGTGTTTTTTATTTTTTATTTTGCTGGAACTACATAAGGATTGTCACTAGCACTGGAGAAAGTATTGATCTTTGAAATCCAGAAGTAAAATTGAGATCTACATGCAAATTTGAACACTTCATTTTGGTGAGTACACTACATATGTGTAATAATTATATTCACGTCTTCAGAATGGTACACATCAGTTTTTTTGTTACTTTTTGGGTCCACAGTTCCTTACTATGCTGAGTACACGGAAGCTAGATTTGGGAGCTTCACCCTTCCTGGCAGCAGTTTTTGGGGCTTCATCTAATTGGACTTTTCATGATACTCTGGGTTTGGTCATTTGGATTTCTATGTTTTGAACAGAGAATTTAGTCTGTAAGTTTCATGTGAATGTGGGTGACTGTCAGGATTCAAACCCAGGGCTTCTGCCTCCGTGGACTGCTGCTCTGCTGACTGAGCTATTCTGGCTGCTGGACAGTTCCTTGTCTTTATTCAGTGTTCTAGATCAGTTCCAGTGATCTCCTGATCTTCCAGCATGCCTTAGCTCCACCCCTTGACTTCCTATAAAAGCCTGGCCAGTTCATGTCTCCAGTGCCTGATTATTGTGCTCTGTGCCTGTGATCTAGCTCATGCTCCTGTTCCTGTCTACCCGCATCTACTACACGTGTACCAACCACGGCTTGCCCTCCACTACGCTTCTGCCTCAACCTTTGGACCGCTACGCCTCTCTGTGTACCGAACCCAGCTTGTTTGACCTTTCTTCCATTTCATCTCCTGTTAGCCAACCTTCCTCCCTGCCACTGGGCTCCTATCCAGTCTCTGGACCGTGACAGTGACTCTGAAAACTGCTACAACTCTATCATGAAAGAATATGCACATTTATTTTCACTTCTTTTCCTAAAAATTGTCTATTTGTTCTTCACTTTGAAGTTTTTTGGTAGCAAGGTCACATTAAAGGTGGAAAAATGTTTGACATGAATCATCTTGATTTCAAGTTTTAAAACATCATATCATCATCCTCATCAACATCTATTTATATAGCGCCAGCAGATCCCGCAGCACTTTACAATTGGGAACAAACATTAATAAAACAATACTGGGTAATACATACATACAGAGAGGTAAGAGGGCCCTGCTCGCAAGCTTACAATCTATGGGACAATGGTTTGATACACAAGGGTAAGTGCTCCATCATATTGAATATTTGTTCAGCTAGAATGCAAAGGTTACAAAGTATTTAGTGGGCTGTATGCTCAGACACACAACTATGTTGGTCAGAAGATTGTTGTCTTGTGATAGCTGTGTAGAGGGTGGTAATAGGGTAACCTAGGGGGATTAAGAGGGTGGTAGAGGAATATTATAAGCTTGTCTGAAGAGGTGATTTTTCAGAGAACGCTTGAAGGTTTGAAGACTAGTAGAAAGTTTTACTGTGCAAGAGAGGGAATTCCATAAAGTGAGTGCAGGCCGAAAAAAGTCCTGTAACCTAGAATGGGAGGAACTGATGAGAGTGGAAGAGAGACGCAAATCTTGTACAGAACGGAGGTGTCCAGTTGGGAGATATTTTGAGACAAGTGAGGGGATGTATGTAGGTGCAAGTTTGTTGATGGCCTTGTATGTTAGTAGAAGAATTTTATATTGGATTCATTGAAAAATAGGCAACCAATGTAGAGACTGACAGAGTGACTCGGCAGACGAAAAATGATTTGCAATGAAAATCAATCTAACCGCTGCATGCAAAATAGTTTGTAGGGGCTCGAGTCTGATTTTTGGGAAGACCAGTAAGGAGGAAATTACAATAGTCGATGCGGTAGATGATGAGTACATGAATTAAAGTTTTGGCAGTGTCTAAAGTGTGCTACATGAAAAAACAGCCAGTATTTAACTTATGTGCAAAATAATAAACTAATTTGCACCCCTTGCATTGCAACATGGTTTTGTCCAGAGAACTTAATTAAGAAAACTTTCTCAATTTCTTTCCTAAGTTCCTTAATGAATCAGGCCCTCAGAATTGAATCAGGCACTAAGTAGCTAAAACTGCTTCCCGACACATGCAAACCTAGGTTATGTCTAGATAAAGACATCTTTAAATATATCTTTACATTTTCGAATTTTCTCTTTCTGGCAGGGACAATTTGCAGTTCAGTTTCCAATACATAACATTTCCTACATAATTTAGCTTATTAAATAGCCACTATAGAGGAGTGGCTATCTCAGCTGCTTCAAGCTTCTTATATTCTCTTGTCAGTAGTTACAAATGATACGTGGTCGTGCACTGTATGAACATTGTTATTTGCAGTAATCCCAGGTTACCCATGAAAGCTCAGTTCAATATATTATTATGCATGTTGAGTATCCATCTAAAATTAGATTTTTTCCTATGAAAATGTAGTTTATAGAAATGTATGCTATAACCATGTTGGGTTTTATGGATATTTGTTTTTGCAGCTGTTCTCAAGAGAGCGCAAATCAGCATCCAAAATACACCCAAACCAGCAGTTCTCATATGTTACATCCTCATTATCTAGTAATTTGTCAGTACCGCAACAGAGCTGCCTAATCCCATTGCTGATCTACCTTCTAGCTCAAGTGCCTTGACAATTCAGAACTATGTATTAACAACAATGCTGAAGACTTGGATATACATAGAGGCAAACAGTATGGAATATGCTTGCTTTTTGTTATTTTACATTTAACACATGAACAAGGCATAGTTAGAGGAATACAGAGTCCCTTATATTAATTATTTACGCTAACATTTATAAATATATATATGTAAGAATGTCTGTGCTATGGAAACATTTGAGATGATTGACATTGTATTTACATTTGTTACAGCAGAATGCACACTATTGGATCAATTAGCCATCTCAGAGTCAAAAACCTAATTTACAAATATGCAAAAAATGTGCCTGCGACATGTATACTTATTTATCCGCATTGTGCATATATAGGTACACCATCACAATCCTGTTTTTGCAATTGTGGGTCCTGCTAGAAATGAACATAGCTTCACACATTGCTTCAACATTTGAAGGGCAACAATTTCATTAACGTAATCTTTTTCATCTTTCTCCTGAAACGCAACATAGTTTAGGGCTAGATTTACTAAGCTGCGGGTTTGAAAAGGTGGGGATGTTGCCTATAGCAACCAATCAGATTCTAGCTGTCATTTTGTAGAATGTACTAAATAAATGAAAGCTAGAATCTGATTGGTTGCTATAGGCAACATCCCCACTTTTTCAAACCCGCAGCTTAGTAAATCTAGCCCTTAGTGTTGTTCATGTAGAGTGAGTTAGATTTAAGAGTGAGTTAGAATCAAGAATAATCGTAACTGCCTTTATTCTATGTGACTCTAATGTATTTTCATATTTTTATATTATATGACCCTTAACACATCATTTGACTGACTTAAATATTTGGGGCCTGATACATTTAGGAATGTAAAGCAAAAATTAGGAGTAACTTTGCACCCTGGAAAAACCATGTTGTATTTGAGGGGGAAGTAAATTTAAAATGTGGGGACAGATTTATAATTGGGATAGGGCATGTCCTAGATCAACTTTAAATTTCAGTTTAAAAATAAAGCTATCAAGTATTTGTGTGCTACATGAGAAACAGCCAGTATTTAACTTAAGTGCAAAATAATAAACTAAGTTGCAACCCTTGCATTGTGACATGGTTTGTCCCCGGGGAAAATTTACTCTTTTTGTTGCCTTACTTTCCTTAATGAATCAGGCCCTAGATTTCTGATGGACATAGGAAATTTAAAAAATGTCCCCTCAACCTTAATTAAGACATCTTCAGTTCAGATAATCTAAAACATTTACATGTGTTATCCTTGCCAAGTATCAGCAGGAATGATCACACTGTTGAGAGTATTAGGGGTAGATCTACTAAACATCTAGAAAGGAAAAGTGGAGGTGTTGACCATAGCAACCAATCAGATTCCAGCTATCATTTTCTATGTAAATCATACCTAGAATGTGATTAGTTGCTATGGGCAACACCTCCACTTTTCCTGTTTAGAAATTTTAGTAAATCTGCTCCTTAGTTTCCTAAACTACATTTGTAAAATAGAGATTTATTGTTGATGATTCATGGGCACATATTGTATCTGAGATTCACTGTTCTGAACCAAAGATTGTAAGCATAGTAGTGTGTGTACATTTTAAAGCTGTTTACTTGCTCTATTACATTCCAATGCCACATTACCTTACATGATTCCTTACTTTCCTTATCATCCATTATCGTCCATGTCCACTTGCCACATTGGCTTGTCCCTCTTTCATTGTTGGTATTAATGTGTATCAGAGGAGACATGCAGTCATCTCCTAGGCTGACCCTAATGGGAGAAGACCTCATCCATTACCTGCTGAGATCTTAGACTGATGGATACAGGTAGAGGTACTGCAAAGCCATCAGTGAGTGAGATCTTAGCCAATATTTCACACCCTTGAGGCAGGTCTGCCCAGGAGCTACATAATTTATTACTAGCTTGTTTATATTAGGATTCTGGATACAGTCCATTAAGTGCACTATATAATCTAGTCTACAAATATAATGATCCACAACTGCTCTCCAGCTTTTACTGAGCTACAATTATTCATGGTAGAATGTGTCAAGCGCAATCTTAGTGGAAACCAGAGAGAGCAATGGCCCAAATTCCACATTACATACACAAAATTGGGATAAGAACTATAGTCAGCAAAATCAAACACAAATGTTTAAAATGAAAGAAACCTTGAAACTTAAATGTCAACTAATAAGTTTATTCAATTAGAATTAATCTGCTTAAGGAAATATTCAACAGAAGACCAAAAGTGCTATAAAACAGGATGACAAGGATTTAGATATTGAGGCTACATTGATACTACTCCTTTGAGGCTACGTCATCCAAGCATGCATGATGTATTGGTTCCAGAGCCATAAATCATATGAATAATTATTATTATTAACGTTTTCACAGGGCACCATATGAATTCTGCAGCGCGTACAGACTAATGATATAAGTAATTTCTCCAACCTTGACTAAAAAAGGTTGGAAAGAGTTGCCTTGGCTAACGCACAGTATTTGACCTCAGAAGGAGAGGTTAAGGTTACCTGCACAGCTGATTTTCACCTATACTCACCAGAAAGTTACCACTAAATAATGCACTATATGCGCCTAGATTGAAAACCAACCTGTTGTCAGTAAATAAACTCAAAAAGCAAGTTATGACATTTATACATGGCAGCCCAATTGTCACAAAACCATCACTGATGAATTGTTCCAAATGAAGTGCAAAAAAGAGTTTAACACTGCTATCCATGACCGACATAAAAAAAAATGCATCCATTTGGGGCCTCGAAGTCTAGGACATAGTAACCCCAAAACAATAGGGAAGCTAGCAAAAGAACAACTTGCTAATAGCACCAAGATTGATCAGCTCAGGCAGAGGATGAAACTATTTATTTGACAGCAAAAATGGAAGGAAGGAATTATTTTCCAAAACCCAGAAAGAGAAGAACTTAACAGCCTCTGAACTTGATACACACAGATGTGTGTGGCCAAATAAGCATTGAGACACCAAGAAGGTAAAAGTGTTTTCCTATGTTCATGGATTATCAGTGCAGATAAACAGTATCTACCCACATCTACTCTTTTCATAGGAAGGATGAAGTACCAGCAAACTCAAAGAAAGCAATAAGTTTGGCAGGATGCCAAAGGTACTTAGATCATATTACCATAACACTCCAAACAGAATGGTAGATCCGACAGAAACAACCATACTCCCAGTGAAAGCAGGCAAAGTATAGTCACAAACTATTTTGATGAAGTACTGTCTTGCTGAAGGTTTGGTAGGAGACTTATGAAGTACGAATTTGCCAGGAGGAAGCCCCTTGACAGGGGAAAAACAATAACACACCTCTCTTGACCAAGGAACTTGTCCCAGAAGGACAAGTAGTTATGAACAATTCTGTGGTCAAAGGGTTGGAGAAAGAAGGATGTGTCCTTGGTCATTAGGAGAGGAGACTGTAGAGTAGTTAGGAAAAAAGCTGAGGTAAAAACTAAGGCAAAATGAATCAAGGCTCTAATGCTTGAATCCAAATTTGCTCATGCAAAGCTTGGATGTGAGGGAAGGGTATGTAAGGGGTGCAATCAGGTGCTGCCCCTCAGCCCTATTTGCATTTGCTAACCAGCAGAAATGCTGAGTTATGCTTTACAGTATTATAATCTGTTGCAACATCCCAGTACCCCCTCCCCAGTAGGAGCAAGCCATGATAGGTCTTTGGGACCAAAGCCCTCCAATGCAGCAGATACTACACCCATCTTCCAACTCTGCAGGAGTTGATAATCAGTTGAATGATGTATTCCCAGTGCGGGGAGAAGTGTCACCATTCATTAAATGATGTCCCATGATAAACTACATGGGTACTGAAGTCAGCAGTAAGTGTAGCCTGTATGTTTCCAGACTGATCTCACTGATGATTAGGTACAGTGCACTTTGCCCAAGGTTCAGAAACATCTTCCAAGAGATATACCATGTGGAGGGTCACACCTAATTGCTCGCTGAGTACGGTTGATATTCCTCTGGAAGTCCGGTTTGAAGAATAAAGATCTCTTTAATTGTAGAAGTAGTCTCCGTGATTGTTGGTTGAGTGGGTTTCTGGCATGTCTTGCTCCATGCTATAATCTACCTTGGTCTCCAGTCTATAGTTGGGTTGAGAATTGGTAACACTATAGTCACACCTCTTTATCAAAATAAATGATAACTGCTACCTTCTACCTTATCTAATACAATAACTTGATCACAGTAAAGCTGGTCAGTTTGTTGTTGAAACTGGTTATATATAATTAGTATTCTGAATTATATTGTTCTCTTTATTTAATGTGATTCAAGCTGTAATTGTAGAGTGTGATACTAGTAAAATGCAGTTGATTGGGGTTCTGTTGGCTAACTCTGTTTAGATTTGTCAGACAAAAATCATTTATTACATGATATGCATGTACTGGCAATGTCCTCACATACATTATATAGCTTTTATGATTGTAGCAATTCTGTAGTGAATCGCTATTATCTCACCGAACACAGAGCTTATATTACATGTTAAACATTTTGCGTTGAACAGAGACACATTTGTCCCTCTGCATCAGAGTGTGTTAGTGCTGTAAGCGCAAACACCCAGTCTACATTGACGGTAATTGAAGCTGATACATTTCAATAGAGGCTGTAAATAAATAGCACTGAGAGCATCATAATTGCTATAATATTTGCATCTCTTTGGAGTGACTGACACTGCTTTGGCTGCAATTTCTAGGTGCATTATTTTTAACACCATTAAAAATAGCTAATATTTCACCATTTGCGATAATTTGGTCCGTTCCCATTAGATACTTTATTTTTAAGGACTCTTCAGGTACAAGTTATACCTGCCCACTGAACACTCACTTATTTTAATTTTAGAATATTTCACTCTTATACAAACTTTTTGTGGGTATGGAAATAAAAGTTAGATTTTATTTTATTTTGTTTGGTGTGATATCTGTCAAAGATGGTCATATATATAAATTTCCCAGACTGTCTTGTAATTGAGGAAGTTAAAATCATTAGTCTCAAATTTGATACCCCAACTAAAGGGAGTCCCCTCTGGGATATTATTCTTTTCTTCTTTTTCTTGGTAGTATATCAGAATTTGCAAAGTGTATACTTAAGTCTGTACATGATAGAATAGAGATCGCATGGAGAAAGCATAGAGATGTCGCTTGACAGGGTTAGCATTAAATGGAAAAAGGTGCATTACTCTATTTGTACACAATATAATAATGTGATGAAGATAGAATAACTTTCTATTCAAATATGAGAAAGTCTCATGTTTAAATTATAATTTAATTACCTACAAACACAAATACAAATGACAAATTAAAATAATACCAAAATCTCTTGTTTTTGGCTTTAAAAATAAAATGGGAAATGTCAATTGAGTAATGCGGGTAGATGGCAGTGACTTCAAATAATATGGTTGCAACACAAATTACTTAAGTACTATCAGCTGGAGGGGTCAGTACGCAATTAGCCAATCAGAAGCGGCTAGATAGTTATTATTATCATTGGATATTATTAAACAGATGTATAGTAAGGGCACTGAAAGTTTGAGATAAAATCAAAACAGGATCAATTCTTATTATCTTAATGGTAATGGCTGCCCTCTGATGAGAGCTCTGAAACGCTCTAGAAAAATAATTAACTGTATACAATATAGGAAGGTGCCAATTATGAACACAAGATGAAAAACATTTCTATGAGAGAAAATGGTTTAAATAACAAAGTGAGAAAATGGACTGTATTATTAAATAACATATAAAATCACATAAAAATGAAGCAACATGAGAGCACAAATAGACAGTCATACAAGTATCTTGTACAATATGTAGCTGCAATAGGAGTTATATCAAAGAAAATAGAAACAATGCTTCCTAATATGTTTCCATAAGGAGCTGATATAATTCACCTAAGTAATGTACAACCTATTATCATATTCCGATGGAGTCTTTAAACTGTATATTTTTAAGAGTCCCAATCTAGCAGCGAAAAGCTCCGCACATAGGGCAATACAGCAAGGTTACAAGGCTTGCCACTCAACACTAACACTCCAAGGTTCAAGTGCGCAGTGTGTTGTAACAGTCTCAACGCAATTTCCCACTGCTCGTGTCCCAGCCAGGAAACAAGCAGTTTTGCAGAAAGGTTCCAAGTTATCTCATTGTTAATGTTGATAAAAAAAAAATAATAGATAAAATTGATTTAAAAACCTTTATATGTTAAAAATGTTTTACTCAAGGACTAAAGTTTTTTAAAATGATTTTAACCATATTTATGTTATCCGTTAAAAGTACTGCCATAATACATGTACCATTAGCTTGGGGAAGCATTTGTTGATGAAAGTTGGCAAATCTTACAGCCGTCAGGATTTACGCCAGATATAGTAGAGTTGTAGGGTAAAAATTATTAAAAAGTAAACGTGGGTTGTAAGGGGCACAGGGAAAAAGTGGGTGGTGGGGGCAAATGACAGAAGAAGCTTGGGAGATAGGTGTGATAAGAGAGCAAAAGGGAGGAAGACAGACACACAATGAAGGAGAAAGAAGAAACAGACATCCACAATGTGGAGACAGAGACACACAAACACAAAGTGGGGAGCAAAGAGAGATAGATGGGGAGACAAAGTGGCATATACAAATTTAGAGACAGATACAGAGAATATATATGCACACACACACACACACACACACACACACCAAGGAGGTACTCATGGGAGATAGGGACACATACAAAGTTGGAGACAGAGAGGCTAACACAAAGTAGGAGACAGAGACACAGGGGGTGATAGAGACCTACACAAAGGGGTGGGTACAGACATCTAAACTTGTGGAAAACAGGGGGGAAAGTATATGTGCTCAAGAACCAAGCACCAGGTGGAGGAGGAACAAAGGTCAACTGTGATAGCTCAGTGCCTTTCCCCTGCTGTTCTCCTGGAGATTGCTGTATGCAGTATTCTGAGCTTGATCTTGCAGTCTTCTTTCTTCTTAGCTTGATTGTGCCATCTACTCCGTCATCTGTGCCCATCGTCTGTTCTCTCTCGTTCTCCTGCGTCTTCTATGTTGATCACAAATGTCTTCTTCTTGGGTCACTGCCTATGGCCTGAACAACCATGAATCACAATGTCTAAATATATGCCATTGCGAGGGGTCGGGGCAGTAACGCAGCCAGCCTGGATTGGCCCACCGCAGCATTGAAATTCAGAAGGTCTGAAGCGAGCACTGATTGGCTCGAAGCAGCAGCCTGTGATTGGACTTAAACAAATCTCATAAAATTCAGTTTGTCCAAGGCCAGAAGAAAACGCAACCACAGAGGAATTACTTGTTTGGCGTTGATCAGGAGAGCAATGTTCGATTTGTCCTTGCATCCTCTTCAGTATGCTGTCTGTACAGGAATAGAGGAATAGAGAAAACAGGCAGGGGACGCAGATTATGCAAATAATGTGGTACATTTCTTTAAAAAACAAAATGTAGATGGCCCCATTTATGACCAACCCACTTCTGTTGGCACCAGCCCCTGCCAGCAGTGCCTGGAGATCAGCTATGTCTGCTACTTACCTTTGTGTATCAAATCATTGTCTCATAGATTGTAAGCTTGCGAGCAGGGCCCTCTTACCTCTCTGTATGTATGTATTACTTAGTATTGTTTTATTACTGTTTGTTCCCAATTGTAAAGCGCTACGGGATCTGCTGGCGCTATATAAATAAATGATGATGATGATGCTATGTCCGCACAATGCCCCTGCTTCTAAGCCAAGGTTTCAAGCTATTCCCTTCATAAAAATGGTAACCCTTGCATTTAGGAGTGCTTTTCTTTCAATGACTCATATATTTCATCATGGAACACTTTCAAAATGAGTCATGTGACTGCAAGTGAGCACTGGTATGATTACATACAGAGAAAATAACAAAAAAGTAAATTTAAGAAATTAATTGAATTATTTGAAGAAATAAAAGTTACACTTGTTTTCTAAACTGTATTAAACCATTATCAAGTGAGGTACACTTGATGATGGGTAAATCTTGCATGAGACAAGTTTGCAGGAATTTGGTTCCATAGCAATTATAAATTAGATTAACTTACTAAAATATATATATATATAATACAAATTCAGACTATGATTTTATAATTATACATTTATTTATGCTATTTACTGGAATTTTGCCACTATTTTAACACTTTCCATTCTACAAGACTGCAACAACCAGCATCGATTTCTTGGCAGAATCTGGCACCAGGAGATAAATTCTCAGTAAAACTGAGACAGAGGGGGAGAACTTAACGTATTTTCCCTTAGCTGCCTTCAACGCCCTAATTACATGATTTCTCAATTAAATATGTAAGAGAAAAGGCTTGTGCAATTACATTGCAGAAGGGAATGTTGTATAAAAGGACAATTAACGTAATTTAAATTAATTTTAAAGAGAAATGCATGAGATAGAGAGCTGGATCACATTAAAGGAACCTCGTTAAACGGCACATAGGACATATTCTTTAAACAAAGTAATGTTTCTTGTAGCAAAAATGACAAGTACCATAATCCAATTAAGTATACAGCCCATTCTTATAAAAAAGTGTCATATATATACCCTATAATATAAGTTAGGCTTAATTACATTTTAATAAAGTCTGATTTCTACTATCATCTTCTTTTCCCATGTACACACTTACAACCTTCTAATATTTATAATGACACATCCATTTTGCATTAACTAAAGCATATACCATTGTACTGAACTTTTTAGCCACTTAAAACTGAAAACATATTTTTATATGATATGTAGTGTATAATGTATACTGTCGACCTTTCCATGAATGTTAGAGCATCTCTGTTTACTTAAAATTAAAAATTACCCACTACACAGTTCCTACTTCATATTCTCATTCCTGTTCATGTCATATCCCTAGTCACTGATTTGGATCAATATATAAGCTATATAAATGTAGCTAAAAAGGGCTTATACAACATTCATCCACAAAAGCTTTGCAACACATTAGAGAAGAACTAAGAAAATGTTCAATTTGTACTCTAGTCTCATCTGTTCCCTTCACAAGTGTATACTGTCCAGGACCGACTGAATGATATATTCTTGGTGTCCCTTTACCTCCACTGCAGGAGGAACCACCATTCATCTAGAAAAGGCTTCACCACTAGTTTTAGGAGGATGTGGCACAACTGATGGATCAGACAGGAAGTTGGAAGCCGTATCCTGTATGCTTCTGGACTTATCTTCCCACTGATTGGGTACGGACCATTGTATAAAGGGCCCAGTTTAAACGAGGGAAACTTCAAGGTGATGTTTCATGTGGACAGCCGCACTTTATTGCCCACTGAGTACACCTGCCTGTCTTGTCTCTTTTGGTACACAAACCTTTTTTGGCTAGCTACCACAGTCTTAAGTTGCTACTGCAGAATTTTCCACAGTTCCTGGCAATCTTGCACATGTTTGTCTGCTGAAGGAACCCCAGAAGTAGTATGTGATGATGGAATGACCCCCTTCTGGAACCCATGGATGACATAGAAGGGGGGATATAAAGTCCTGCACCAGGTTGTTCCGTGAGAACTCCCTTGCCCATGCAAGCAACTAAGACCAATTGTCCTGGGCACCTGAGACAATGTCAGGCGCCTCCGCTGGGTGCTGTAGACAAACGCCCTCTGGCCGCAAGACACGTCCCGTTGCTAGGCAATTTGACCTCTCTCCCGGATCTCCCTTGTACTTCACTGCCCGCACTGGTATTGACCTTTGGACTGTCCCTGACTACTCTTGTCTTCTCTTCGTGGTACCTCGCTTCTCTGGTTTCGACTCGGCCTGTCTGACTACCCTCCATTGGCTGCACTAGTGACTTCCTGGGAGAACCGCGACCTGCACATCACACGCAGCAAAGCCCAAACCTCCTTGCGGGGGTCCCTGGTGAACACCGGTGGTGTGTTAGACTCCGCGCCTCTCAGGTTAGTAGCACAAATACCAGTCAGTGATATTCTTAGTGAACTACGTGACAGACAAACTGGGATTGTTTGGCATGTTACATATGTCCATTCCACTGGTGGTTGTTCCTAGATGAGAAACAGAGTGAAATTCCCAGCCCTTTGCAGAAGGCCCTCCAAAACCTTGTCACAAACTGATCCCCTCTGACAGATACTATCCCCAAAGGAAGACCGTACAGAAGGAAGAGCTCTTTTGTAAGGATCTGGGAGAGTTGGCGTGTCAATGGCAGTTTCTTCAAGGATATGAAGTGAACTTGCTTAGGGAAGTGATCAACTCCACAAAGATGATGGTGTTGCTTTGAAAACTGGGAAAGTTGGTGATGATAACTATGGACACATGGGTCCATAGCCTCTGTGGAATGGACAGGGACATCATGAGCAGTGACCGTTGTACCTAGGTGAATGCAAAAGTATTGCACGATTGGACAAAGGGGTGACATCCTTTCTTACAGTGGGCCACCAGGATTATCAGTCTTCCTGATACCAGGATACCCTTGTGAGTCATGTTCCCATTGCAAAACCTGTATCTAGCAGCTAGGTGGAACAAACATATTTCCTTTTGGTGCCTCAGGCAATTTGGCGAGCTCTGCCTTAGCAACCTGGATCCTGTCCAGCAACTCAGAAGCAATGGCTAGTCCAAGAATCTACCCTTGATGGATAATGAGTTCAGCCTCCATGATGGATCGTTCGGGAGATATGCATCGGCCTTGACATTGCTGGACGGAGGCCGGAATGTTACAATGAAGTTGAAGTGGGATAGGAATAGTAATCTTCCATGCCTGTTGAAAGTGCAATCTCTGGCCCCCTCTAGAAGTTACCTCCATTTGGTAAGATCCAGGATGATGGCCAGCAACTCACGGTTTTCCATGTAATAGATGAACTTGACAGAGGAGATCCTTTTAAAAAAGAAAAAGCAGGACATCCTTATCTTCAGTCTGGGAGAGCATGGCTCCAGCTTCACTTTTTGATGCATCAACTTCAAGGGTATAGGCCCAACTGGGATCAGGATTCCAGATGATGGGTGATGAGGTGACGAGGTTATTTAAGATGTCAAAATCCTGAGTCCATTTGTCCCCTGTTTAGTTAAGTCCATGAAAGGACTACTGTGGCTGGATCACTTATAAATAACTTATTGTAATTATTTATTTAAATTATTAGCACAGTGTGCCAAATTAAATCGTTGCAAATGTACTGATTCTTGATACTGTGTATTGGAAACGTACTTATTTTATTATATATTGCATGGCACTTTGTATAGGAAATGCCTTAATTTCTGAGGTATTGATTTGTAACTTCTGAGACAGGATGTCATGATTGAATTTGTATAACATTTCTAAAGAAAGTCCCTCATGTTAATTAGACTTTTTCATCTCAGTGGCCAACACGTTTGCTCAGCCTGTATACACAGCAGAGGGGGCCGCTGCCTCTTTGTCTGTGTGGCTTGTATCCTGCATCTCAGATCATTTCCGAATAATGCACATAGAAAGTTTTTGGATATAGCAGATAAGTGTAAATTTTGTTAAGTATAAATTGCAATTAAATCCATGTTTGGGGAAACATATTGTATCCTGATACTAAAAATGACTCAGACTTCTTGGGGCCAGCAAAGAGTTCAGGTGCGTGGCTTACCACCTGCGAGGCTGTGTGCAAAACTGTATAAAACAGCACTGGTTTGTACTGAAATGTATTATTATTGTTCCATCTGACTTTCTGATGACTGGTACCTTCAACCAGTGTGAACTGTCCTTGTCAGGACACTTGAGCTAAATAAACATCACTTGCTTCAACACCTGCTTGACAACGTCTGCCATGCTGTAATTTCCTGTGACCTACAGGTTAGACCCAACTCTAATCAGTTTCTGGCTGAGTTTTGGACCCAGCTTTCCAGTACCAACACTCTGCCCACTACCCAGCAGCTCCTGCCAGTGTGATAGGCTAGGGGGGATCCATCCACAGAAACCCTGATCTATAGGAAGGGGTCAAGGGTTCCCGCCCAGGTGCACCCGCAAGGTGGTACACTAGCAGCCACAGTTATCCAGAAGGAACATGTTTCTGGATGCCGTTATCGCCCTGTGATTAGTATGCGCAAGTAGGATAAAGAAAGGGAACGGTTGCAAAGTAAGCCCAGCTGGTTCCCAGTAACAACAGACAGGGTGGCATAGGCGGTCCATCCTGTCACAACTACCTACTCAAGTTTTGGAACAAGTGCCTATAGTAATTGCTAAACTCCGCAAACTACTGGATGACCTTGATAACTCTCGCCACCAGCCAGTGGAGCAAAGCATAGAACTTCTTCCATTATTATGTCCTTTGCTGAGATGATATGTCCTAGGAAGCTCACACTGGACTGGTTGAAGATGCACCTCTCCATTTTGGCAAATAATTGTTTGTTCAGAACCCTTTGCAGTAAGTCTCTCACATGGTTGTGATGTTCCTTAAGTGTGCTAAAGAAGATGAGTATATTATCCAGGTATATGAGGACTGATGTTTCCAGTAGGTCCTTATATAGGGAATTCACATAGGCTTGGAAGATGGCTTGGGCATTACACAGGCCAAAAAGCATGATATGGTATTTATGGCGTCCATCCTTCTTCCTCTCAGATATGGATCAGGTTTCAGGCACCTCACAAGTCCAGTTTGGTGAAGACCAAGTGTCCTGAATGAGCTTCTCAAAGAGGTCCGAGATTAGTGAGAGGAGGTGTCGATTCTTAATTGTTGCTTCATTGAACCTCCGATAATCGATGCAGGGTTTTAGGATTTTGTGATGAATTCTCACTCTAAGTTCTTCTGTATATAGGTGGTCATGGCCCTGGTTTCAGGTCCAGACATTGGGTATTTCCTGCCCCTTTGGGGCATTGTGGCATGCAGCAGGTCAATTGGGTAGTTCCTGTCTATGTGAGGTGGGAGTGCCTCTGCCTGCTGTTGAAGACCATGATGAACTCTTGGTATTCCTTGTGCAGTCTCTTTGGTCCAGACTTCTCCTTACCTTGGACAGTTGTGCATATGACTAATTTAAGGCAGGTGATCTGACATGGGTCATTCCACCCTTGTATCTGTTTTGTTCACAAATTTATCACTGGGCTGTGATTGTAGAACCAGTGATCATCCAGGATTATTGGGCTCCTGGTGGTGTTAATGGTGCTGAACAAGATCAATTCATTGTGAATGCAGTGGATGGTCTCGTGTCTTACCGAAGCTGGGATTATGGGTCGTCCTTCCCCAACTCCTACAGCCATTTGCTTTATTTTATGAAAGAGAGGTAGTTTCAACTTTTGGGGCGAAGTCCAAGTCTATTAAATTCTCCATCGCTCAAAAGCCAAGAAGGCCTCAATGTCAATGGTACAGGCTCCCAGGGGAGGGAGATGAATAGCTGTAATTAAATGATGGAAAAAGGAGGAATAATTCCAGCAGTGTTCACCAGACATGCCTTCTGTACCAGTTAGCAAATTAATTTCAGATCTTTTTAATTCTGGACACAATTTCTTCCAGTAACTTTGGCACACATAATAAAAATATCTACACATCTCTAGACAGCAAGTTCACTAATCCATGTACAATGAAGACCTCCCGAAGCTGCATGAGCTCCTCAAAGCTCTTAGATAGCATGGCACTGATTATCCATGGCTGGTAAACTTACAAGGGATAGTACCAATATAAAATACTTTTACTAACCTACAAGGCCATCAAAGCTGCACCAACATACATCTCCTCTCTTGTCTCAAAATATCTCCCACTCTTGTCTCAAAATAACTCGGCAACTCCGTTCTGCACAAGATCTGCTTCTCTCATCCACCCTCATTGCATCCTCCCATTTCCGGTTACAGGACTTTTATCGGGCTGCACCGACTCTATGGAATTCTCTCCCTTGCACAAAAAGACTCTCCTCTGGTCTACAAACTTTCAAGCGTTCTCTGAAAACCCACCTCTTCAGACAAGCTTATAATATTCCTCAACCACCCTCTTAACCTCACTACCTTACCCTATTACCACCCGTTACACAATTTCACACAAGACAACTACCCCCTGACCAACATTGTTGTGTGACAGGATCATTTAGCTTGTGAGTCACTTTTACCTTTGCAGCCTGGCTGGGCCGAAATGCAAAATGTAGACTTAGCCTTAGCCTCATGTGTCAAACTCCCATTGTCCCATAGATTGTAAACTTGCGAGCAGGGCCTTCTCACCTCTTTGTCTGTTTTACCCAGTTTGTTTATTAGTTTACTATGTTTGTCCCCAATTGTAAAGCGCTACAGAATATGTTGGCGCAATATAAATAAATAAATGATGATGATGATGATGATATTGAGCAGAATGCATATAGTGATTAGTCCTTGAAGGGAGGTGGGAAGTGAACTCATCTTCAATTGCGTCCACAAATCCTTTCTAGAAGGAAACTAGCATGCCTCATCATTAAATCTGATCTCTGTTTCAGGGGTCAAGAATTTGATGTCACTGGCCATCTGAGCGATCACGTTGCTCAACCCGGGCCAGTCTTGCGTTAACATTGACATTGCATTTCAGAGAGTCAAAGATCAGTCTTAACATGGCCAAAAATGCCTTACTGTTATCCATCACTGGATTGTCCCTTTCGCAGAGTGGTGTGGCCCAGGCAAATCTTGGCCAGTCAGAAGGAAGATAATATATGCTACTTTGATCCACTCTGTGGGAAACAAGGCTGTTTGCAGTTCAAACTGTAGGCGAAGCTGGTCAGGAATCGGGGTTGCCTTCAAAACACAAGGGTGCAGTAATTTTATTCTCCTCTACAACATACTGAGATCCTTAGGTCAGATGGTTGAGTTGGATGACCAACTATTCATAGTGAGCATTAGCTGCGAGGACTGCTTGCTTCAGAATGCCAAAATCCTCTTCATGTATCTCTTAGCAGTTTTGCAACAAGTCACACTTCAGCTCTACCGCAGTGTGGTCTACGTTTGGGAGGGACGAAATGTCACAGTGCTGGCAGCAAACAGGAGAAACCACCTGGCTGTGGTAGGTATCAGAGACAAACCACTCAATAGAATTACTATGTACTAACCATATAGGATATAAGATCTGTTTGAGAGACCTTGTTTGTAATACAAAGAGATGGAGTTTTGTTTAATACATGCTGGAACATTTTATGATATGATTATGGAACTCAGATATTAAATTGGCTACAGCACGGAATTGGATGATTTGGATATTTTTAATAGATTTGGGAATTATAAATGATAAAAATTCTTATATTTAGTGCATCAAATGGTAATTATTTATTAAATATAATGTTTTTGCGGATTGTAAAATTTAATGCAAACTTTTAAACTCTTTTTATTATTTGATTATATGGCTATTATTTTAATTTAAAGAGTAGACATGATTCTAGTCCCAGTGCTGTATATTTATTATAGTTTCTGAGTTTCCATTGTTATTTGGAAAAAAACAGATTTCTATACAGCAGTGAGATTATTCAATGACTACTCACATTGGGCTATAATTATTCTGTGCTATTATGAGTTTACCTCTAATAATCATTTACAGATTTCTGCTGCTAGTGAAGCCTTTCCCACATTGTTAGCATGGAAATTCCATTTTAAATTAATTTGGTGGTAAGTAATTACGTTTTTGCACACTTCAAGTCATTACAGTCATCATAAGAGAGGCTGGAGTAAGTCTACCATCAATACATCTTGCACTGCTTCAAAAATGATTTAAAAAAAATATTAAGCATATGTGAAAAGCACGTAGTGCGTCTGATGCTTACATGCTGCAGCATTGCTCCACTTTTAAAAAATTCATATGCCCTATGACAATGGCCCTGTTCTGCTCAAAGGTCAAGAGCCTTTAACTTGTCGCACACAGAATAATTACATCAAGCATTGATGCCCCCAAATGACCAGGTTATTTTGAGACCCAAAATAACCAGTGATCTTGAGCAATATCCTATATAGATTGCTGCCGTTTTGATAAGTTATGCCTGAAAATCCAATTAACCAAAGACTGTGATCTGTAGGTGTATGCAGTCAACATATTCAGCCAAATAGCAAAACAACATAACTCATAATTGCCTCTGGATCTTCTGGACATAAGGTGGGAAGAGGTGGGCAGGGATTGAGGCTGCAGTTCATGGTGAAAAGTCAATGGGACAATGATGTTATTAAGACCCATCCATCTCAGCAATCACTGATTGGCAGGGGCATGAGAATGCTATTAAATGATCACAACCCTGCTGCTGTGTGTTTATTGGGGTGGATAGGGCTTCATGTCACAGTTTGCGTCATGGCCCCACCAGACCTGCAACAGGTAAGCACTCCTGGGAGATTGGCTTGGTCTCGCCACAAGGTCTTATCCTAATTTGGGAGTCTCTCTGTCCATAGATTGTAAGCTTGCGAGCAGCGTTCTCTTACCTCTCTGTCTGTATGTATTACCCAGTATTGTCTTATTAATGTTTGTTCCCAATTGTAAAGCGCTACGGAATTTGCTGGCGCTATATGAATAAATGTTGATGATGATGATGATGATTTTGGGAGAGTTGGCAACTATGCCTAATCTGTCTAATAATTCCATCCATGTGCGGATATAGATCTAGTTTTCCAGCATCCAGACCATAAGAGTGCATCCACCTATATGCAGCTATATGGTAGCATTGCAGCTCTGACATTTGTTGAAACTGGACCAAGGAAAACCAGTAATGAGGACTGGCCAGAGGGAGTGAAAGAAGTGATAGCTAATGGTCTGGCCCATGTAGCCTGGAATCTGAGCTAATATGGCTGGTAACAATGCTGTCCCGGCTGGGCAACCATTACAATCACATAATTATAGGGAGGAGTATGTAACTACATGAGTAGAGCCAAAGCCCTCTTTCTGTTTAAATAAGCACCCAAGAATGGTTGTACTGGCAAAGTAATGGCCAGTGAATATGGCCTAACAAGGCATTTACTCACAAAATGCTCAGACTGTACAAAAATTAAAGCTCATCTTCTTCATAGCTACCATTTCACATTTGACACGGGTGAAAACTGCTTTAAGCACTTTGGGCCTGATTCATTAAGGATCTTAACTTAAGAAACTTCTTATTTAAGTCTCCTGGACAAAACCATGTTACAATGCAAGGGGTGCAAATTAGGATTCTATTTTGCACATAAGTTAAATACTGACTGTTTTTTCCTGTAGCACACAAATATCAACTTTAAATTTCAGTGTACAAATAAGCTATCAAGTATTTGTGTGCTACATGAAAAAACAGTCAGTATTTAACTTATGTGCAAAACAGAAAACTAGTTTGCACCCCTTGCATTGTAACATGGTTTTGTCCAGGAGACTTAAATAAGAAGTTTCTTAAGTTAAGTTCCTTAATGAATCAGACCCTTTGTACCTCTGTGCTGCCTCCTTAAACATAATTCCATTTTACTTCTATTTTCAATTCATTCTGAAAACTCAGTATATTTATAGAAACATTTTCCCCTTAGTCATGCTACATCTAAAACAACTAGAACATTCACCAATAGGATATTTCTGATATGTTTCATTTGTTTGTTTGCTTTTTACACCTGTAAGTTAGTCTAATTACATTGTTCACAACAGTTCAGTGAACACGATCAACTCTTCTTGTCAGCAGCCGTCTTAATGCTAACATTTAGATATTTTTTGCAGTCTTTTCCTAAAGGCAAGAAACATTTTTTTTCCTTTAAGGTAACATGTTACCTTGTTTTTAATAACTGAATGACAGCATTCATCTTGAATAAACAAAAGATAGAGCGTGAACCTGAAGTTGGTACAGGAGACAGCAAAGAATAGCAAAAGCCATAAAAACAAAAAGCATTTCCTACGAGTGTATTAAATCACTGGTGTGATAAATATAATGATGGAGCCTCATGTATTTTGGATTACTGGCTATGCAGCTGTCCGTTCCCAAGATAGTCTTATTTACATTGGATGTGTAAATACAACAGCCAAAGAAAGGTATAACAAAAAAATATTTAACATTATGACAATTCCAGGACTATATTGTTATAGAATGACAAAAAAAAAAAACATCCCTCAATGTACACGGTGTGACATTTCTGTAATTTTGAAAAAAAAAAAAGGACAAATTCTTAACACCATCTTTTAAAGTAATTGCTCACGCCACTGGCATAAATTTGTCAATTGGGAACACACCTCAAACTTCAGCCCTGAAGGATGCATCGCTGCAGAAAACACAACACAAAAAAAGTATTTCAGCTGTATTGGGAAAAACCGGTAAAGAATAAAAGACTACAGCCTTTTGTTAGAAATGGAGGGTTCAGCTTAGTTTAGAACCTTATCCATATTTTATTTCGAGGGTGCATTCAGCTAGGGAAAGGAGAATCGATTCTGCCTCCTCAGAGCTAAGCTCCAGCCTAGCTCGTATTAAACTGAAAAAAAAAATCAAAAATCAAACAATGCAACAAGCTGGTATAATTAAATGCATTAGCCTCAGTCTAGTACAGTACTTTCAGCTCATTGCTAAACCATAATACCACTGTATTCAGCACAGATTTCTATGTTTGTTAGATGTTGCAGTCACATCTTTTAAGAGATGCTCTGTTCTTAAAGCAATTTTTTAAAGCACTCCTGTTTTACATAAAATGTTTTAAATCTTTATAAAGTTACAATGTATAAACCTGCACAGAATTAAAAGTGATCAAATAGAAACTTGATGTAACTTTGCAATTATTCCATTGCTTTTTTTTTTTTGCATTTATCCATTTTTCTGAGAACATCGTGTTTGAATAGCAAATGATACCAATGGCAGAACTCCTTGAGAGAAAGATTTGGGGAATTGAACACAATAGACCCGGGCATGCATACATCTGCATAAGGAGACTATGTTACATCCAACCATGACATATAAATGAGGATTTTGAGCTCATCTGCATACAACTACCCAGAGTCCCAATCTGCAGCTGAACATGGTAAACCCACCTTGGACTAAACTGGCATTTTTTAACAAGTCAAATGTACATATGGAACATTTTAACTGTTAGAATATCCATAAAGTCTATTTCAAAAGCAGTCTATTGCTTGGAGGCTTTCAAATACTTTGTATAACTATTAATAGTCATTATGCCATTATGTCAGTCATAGGCATATTATACAGGTAGGGCCTGATTTTGTGTTACACATAAAAATGTGTGTACACAAGATACGTGCAACGTTGAATGTACCGTTCCGTACTGAGCATAAATATGGCCATCATCATCCACTTGTACCTCACATTTAGGACACGTAAAGCAACACTTCCTAAAAGGCCTGTCTTAAGATACATGCAAGTCAGAATCGTACACATTTCTAAAGGGGTGGGGCTAACTTGCCTCTCCATTACTGTACTGAACTTACACCCTGAATTCCCCCAGAGGGCAAGGGGTCATAAGTATAACATACACTCAATTCATAATACTTGTGCATGTGCAAAGCGGCAAGATTTAAACAATTATTACGTAGCACAAGTTGTGTTACTTCCACCTTTAAATCAAGTGCTTAGTTCTGTTTTGCCATATAGACTTACAGGGCCTGAGTCATTAAGGAGAGTATCTACTGATATTGTGCCTATCGTCTGCAAAATCATCCTGAGCATGCCCAAAACCGGACTATACACCAAGACGTGCAGCCGCGTCCAAAAAGTCTTGGACCACAAGGGCCACTTACTACACCATACAATTTCAGGGAGGGAACAGGGTGTGGAAGGGACGGATGCACGTAGTCTATGTACAGTAAGGTCGTTTCCGTACAGCAACGTCCAAATAAACCTCTGGCGCACGCAGAAGTAAGATGGCTTTCTGCTGTATCTCTTGCCCCAGCTACAGGGCTAGTCTAAGTCCCGAACACTAGTTATGATGGCTGAGTATGGAGGCTAAAACATGTGTTTGCCAACAGGAGCAACTGGAAAAATGTATGTTATGTACAGTACACATTAAGAACAGCCTAGCAATCGGTTTTCAGAAAATATATTTTTTTTTATTCATTTATTTTTTTTATAAATTTACAGGTTTTCTCATTAATGCCTATATTGTTAACAGGTAACATCAATTGAATAGCTTTTTTTTTCTGTGTGTTCTTTTGTGAGGTTATATTCTACATGGGTATTATACGTATCCCCCAGTGTCCTGTCTACTAGAGCAGAGTAAATCTACACCCATAGTCATCACCAGACGTATCTTCTGATCCATTCCATGATGGCGCTTTGGGCATAAGGATTCCGGACTTACAGGCATTCTAAAATAAACACACAATGCGCTCAGTCTGCGTGCCTTAATAACTCAGGTCCGTAGCGTTCATCCTATTAGGCAACTATATATAAACATAATCAGCGGTCGAAGTGGAAATTTAGAAGTGGTTGTATGAAAACTGTAATGTGAATGTAAGTGAATGTAACTTGACAGTCTTATAATGAAGGCAGTAGAGGAAGTGGCGGCGTGGCGTACCACACTATATACAACCACTTCGACCACTGAACATAATTTAAGATGAAATTACAGTAGTCAGCAGAAGCAAAGCATATATAGGGTGAATAATAATATTTAATTCTGAAACTGGTTGGCAGATTTTACCTAGATGGACATTGATAGCTACATTTTTAAAGCTGTCTGATATGATTTTTCCAATTGAAATTCTCGGCACCACTATCCTTCCATCTTTCCATACTGCAAATAGAAGTACTTTATTTTCTCATCAGACATATGTTGAGAGAGGATGAGGGTGGGAGGAAGCTGAGTAACCCTTATAACTGTAAGCTATGTCCCACAGAAACCTCTTTCTCCTTTCTCCAAAGACAGAGCAATAAAAAATCAGCTGGGTTTCCACACTTTTCTGCATACAGTGATTTAAGTATTGGTAAATAAATAAAGAAACAGTTTGAGATTTGTGGGACTTTACCTTAAGCAGCTAGTTGGGGAATCTTGTTGCTGGCCTGTAGTATTTGTTTCAAGTTGCCTTAATAGCTGACATAGGTGGGCTGGGAGGTCTGGATGAACTGAGACACAGACAATGCATTTCTGAACAAAGAACACGGATAGAGAGGCAAATATACCATCTATTATTTGGACATGATGCAATCGGATGCTATTCTTGACCATCATATATAAATCATTATCAATGATTGAACCGTAATAATTTGCATCTTGGATAAAACCACACAACAATTAAATCTATGAAATCTATGGAGACTCTAATATCATAATGGTTCTAGGTGGTTGTTTGAAGCTATTTAAAAGCTAGCTCACGACATCAGAAAGGTTAAAAACATAATGTGTATATTCTCATATATTCCTGAGAAGCATATACTGGATGCCATCGACTGAACATTTGACAAATACAGGTTTAATCAAGAAAAGTACAACTGTATTTAAAGGAAGTGTTGTAATGAAAGAACATTACAAATCAATCAGGAATGGCCTCTCTGATATCTGCTTATTTGTGACTGCAGGGATAGTTACAGTGGTTGGTTTTCAATATTAACCTCATTGATGGAATAATACACTGGGGAACAGACACATCGGTGGGCACAGCTGCGGCCAGCTCTGCACATCGGCTCCTCCTTTGAGGATGACCAAGCTCTTCAGGGGTTGGCCATATTGTACTATCCAGGAACGAGTGGATGTGCACATTAGGTTGAAAAGGCTTTTCTAAAAGTGAACATGTCATGTACTTTAAACAAATAGTCTCATAAATGTTAGTCTATGTTGTCAGACATTATTATTGAAGTATAACTCATATACATAGCAATTTATCAGTGATGTTGTAATAGAGGTAACAGCAGAAACAATAGCAACTGTTTCCATAGACCAATTATTGCATCTGTGGCCTCACTATGCTACAAGGACTCAGTTCTTCCTATTTCTTTCCCCCTGCCTATGGCCGTGAAAGCACTAGTGTGAGTTTGTTTACCAATTATGGGTTTTCAAGAGTAGGAACACTGCCCAATGAAGTACGTCACTACATAGTGATCTCACGATAGATCAGAATTAGAAAGCCTACAATATCTACTGAACAGCCACGTTTGGACTTTCACTGTCTCAAGAAGTATTGGGATGATATAGAAGACAGACACTGTAGATTAATGGAGAGAGAGACAAGGAACTGGGCATTTAGGAAACATGGAGGGACAGGGATAAGTAAGTACAGACAAGCCATTGATTCCATAGAGCTCCTATTAAGGCCGGCAAGTATGCAGAATGTCTAAGGGTGAGCTAGGTGCGATGTGTGTGGTATTTGTGTATGGTAGGTGTTACTAATTGTGTGGGTTTAGACATTTCACTGATCCAAGAGGCCTCTTATGCAACCACTGGTATATCTAATATCAATGTGAGATTATACAATGATCAGACATTTGTGATTAGAGAATTTGTATTATAAATTCATAAAAAAAAAGAATTTCATTCATGGTAAAAAAGTGATTTATTTTTTGGGGGCAATGTAACATATGCCCATATATATCACTGAACATTAAAACAAAAATTCAGAGAACAAAAATTTTACTAATATATTGATTATATGTGCCCTTTAAGTAAAGAGTGACCTCTGGTCAGCACTGATATGTCCTAGGCTAGCACACTTAAATACAGTAAGAATGAGCTGTATCAAAATAACTAGCAATCAAATGTTGCTTGCAAGTCAAAATCAGTGTCCTTAATTCTTATTTCAATAAACACAAATTTGCTCATGAATATGGATATAAAGGAGAGGGAAAGGGTTTATGACTTTTCCTGCAATGGCTGAATTCTATCTGTGAAAGAATAACCAGCTCTGAAAAGAGTGGGGATTAAACTATGTCCGACAGAGGCATCATTGTTCTGCAGACTTCAGAGATGGATTAGTGGAACATATCATTGCAATTTAGGGATAATCCTCATTAATTTATTGTCAGTTTGTGGTTTCCTTTAACGATTAATTAGGTGCAATTTTAAATATTACTTTGACAGTGAAGAACTCTGTGACAATGTAATAAATATACAAAATATGTTTCATTTATGCTATAGTTTGTGAGATAGAAACTCAAGAATATAGTCTAAAACAAGCTAAGTTACTAAACAAACCTGCAAACATAAATCTGACGGATGCATACTTGTGATACCTTGAAGGAAGACAATGAGGAACACAGTTACAAAGTCTTCCCAAGGCTACTGAACCGCTTCTTCTATTACAGGAGAAAAGGAGACTACCATCAAACAAGGCACAGGATCACTATAGTAAACAAGCCAATTTCCAGGAAATTCCATGGTAATTTGGTCATTGGCCATGATAGTTCTTCGTAAGGGTGGGGCCTAGCGGGTCAAACAGCATTTACAAAACAAAGAGGGCAGACGGTCCAACTGTTTTAGAATATTAAAACAGATACACAGCTCTTGATAGCTAGGAGCAGGTATGTAACAGGGTGAGGGAGCTCTCTTCAGCACTGCTCCTTTTATAGTAGGAGGGACAATTAATAAGTACCTGGCAGGCAAACAAGTGCTCTGCCTATCTCTTGTGAGTGTCAGGAGCCAGGAACAATCAATAAACCCACGTGCAGAAATAAACCAATGACATAAGGCCTCATGTTGGTTCCCTATTGAGAAAATAATTATCGGCTATCCAGGGTAGGTCCCAGCTGATGCAATGTGGAACAGGCGGTAAATTAAGTAGGTACAGCCCCCCCCCCCTGTATATAATAGGAACCCCTTGTTGCAGTTGAGGCTATTATTAACAATACCGAATATTGTAACTATAAATTTCTACTGCGGTGTGGTACAGCAAATATTCTAGTCAAGTTGTCATCTAGACCTATGACCAGTAGACCTTGGTATAAAAAAGAAAATTAAGATATAAAAACATAACACCTAATAAACACTTTATTCAAGTAAATACCTTAACACCTTTGCTACCATTATAATCATTACTAGTCACACTGTACAAACAACAGTGATGCTGCACATTGTGGGGCTCACTTAGAAGTGGACACATTTCCGTTCCGAACATACGCAGGAAAAGATGCACATAAAAAAATGTATTTGCATGCATGCTCTGATTACACTTACTCGTCCCCGTTCCACCTCTCTGGGAGTAAGGAGACGTGTACACATTTTTGGTGTACATCTGCAGTACAGAAATTCGTGTTTTACACAGAAAACAGAAATACATATGTCCACCTCTAAATGACCCCATACAAGTTACCAAAATAATGTCCCACAAAATATATCAGAGCAGTGAACCAGTGTGTAGAGCCTTATCTGTGCCTAATGTAAAACACAGTGGCTGTTCTTTGGTGTCTAGTATAAAATACAGAGCCCATTGCCTGGTGGCCAGTACACAATTCAAAGCCCATTGTCTGGTGGCCTGTATACAATTCCAAGCTCATTCATGGGTGGCCAGTGTACAATACTGAGCCCATTGCCTGGTGGCTAGTGTACAATGCAAAAAATATTGTATGGGTGGCCACGGCCACTGTACTAAATATAGATCAATTGTTGGTGAGAAAGTGTACAATGTGTAGTCCAGTTCCTGATAGCCAAATGTACATGTTCCAAATCCCTGTGTACAATATGTAACCCTGTTCTTGGCAGCCAGTGTTATATGTAGTGCTCATTCCCTGGTAGCTAGTTTACACCTATTGCAGTGTCCATATAAAGGTCAGTTCTTGGTTGCCAAGTGTACAATACTGTGCTTAGTCCCTTTTGGGAGCTAGCCATTGTATAAGTCTTTGGAGTTTAAGTGCAAAAATTAAAGCCCAAACCCTAGTGGCCAGTGTTTTATATAGTTTAGTCTCCAGCACCTGGTGCCATGGTACAATATAGATCCCATTCTCTGAGGGCCAGTGTATAATACAGCTCCTGGTGGGTAATTGTTAATTGTGCAGCCCAGTCTCAGTTGGCTGGGCTCAGATACTGCTAGCCAATGTACAATGCAGTGTCCAGTCCCTCGTGGCAAGTGTGCAAAGCAGACTCCATACCCTCATGGCTAATAAATAGTGTACTTACCATTTATAATATAGGGGTGGCGATCCCACTTCTGCCAATCCAAACAGATTGATAAAACAAGCCCATGAGTGAAACATGGTTTTCCTTAAATATATCAGGGCATCTAAATGGAGTCATAAACAGAAAGCGAAAGTACATGCACAGCTGTACTTAGTAAATGCCCAAAAATATTATTATCAATAATATCATAATCCTTTATTTATAAAGCACCAACATCTTACACAGCGCTTTAAATTGAGGGAATAATAAAACAAATGAATAATGATATGACACAGAAAACTATATATATATATATATATATATATATATATATATATATACCAGGAAGACTAACAGCTAGTTTTGTTTTTTCGGCATGAGTGTGGTTGCTTCATTGCTGCTTTTTTTCTCTCCCATAGATTGTAAACTTGCGAGCATGGCCCTCTTACCTCTCCTGTGCTACAGAATCTGTTGGCGCTATATAAATAAATTATGATGATGATGATTTTATAGTGCTTGTTGGCACTGGGAGAGTCATAGCACCCTGCACCACAAACCTGGGATCACTAATCAAGCGGAGCAGAGGGTTAGGTCGCAATTACAGAAGCACAGAAAGACATATGTTGCTCATATATGGCTATTCCCTGCATTGAAAAGTAGTCTTGCTATTATCCGCCAGCTTGGAGTAGCTGTGTGCTTGGTATTTTTCTTTGGCATCATGCTCACTGCTGGAACACAGAGCCAGGAAAATTGTTCCTCATAATCAACAGAGTTGTGGTGTCAGCTGCTGCCTTCAAGGAGGCTGTGAAGATCAACAAAGGAGGAACACAGATGGCAACAGTAAAGGCAGATGAACTCTTTTGGTCCTTGAGCTGAACAGAGATGGTATTCCAGTAATTCTTCAAAGCATGGTGGCTTAGTGGTTAGCACTTCTGCCTCACAGCACTAAGGTCATGCGTTAAATTCCCAACCATGGCCTTATCTGTGAGGAGTTTGTATGTTTTCCCTGTGTTTGTGTGGGTTTCCTCCGGGTGCTCTGGTTTCCTCCCACACTCCAAAAACATACCAGTAAGTTAATTGGCTGCTATCAAATTGACCCTAGTCTCTCACTCTGTGTGTGTGTGTGTGTGTGTGTGTGTGTGTGTATGTTAGGGAATTTAGACTGTAAGCTCCAATGGGGCAGGGACTGATGTGAGTGAGTTCTCTGTAGAGCGCTGTGGAATCAATGGCGCTATATAAATAGATGGCGATGGTGATAATGATAAACCTGTCTTTGGTGTGATGACACTAGTCTGCACGGTATCTCCCACTGCCTTCAAAAATTTACAACTGTTTAGTGTTTGTGAGAAGATGATTATGTGGTGGAGGGGGGGGCACACAGAATTTATCTAAAGAGCAGCCATCACTACCTGCCATCCACATGACATCTGTTGCAAAATACAAATATAGGAACAAAATAAATGAGATGATATGCAGAGAATTCAATGATACTTTATTATAGGGGGAAATGCCTGTCAACAGCGGTTAGTGCATGCAACACTTTCGTGGTTGCAGCAGCAATTTCAATGGAGGTGCACAATGTTTTGGAAGTTGACAGCATGTGGGTAGATAGTGACATTCCTACTGTCCCCACACATATACACATTGTATTTCTTCAGCAAATACAAAATCATTAACCGCTGCTGATGGGAATTTTTACATGTTTTTCTTATTTTAATAATCGGTGCATATATTGTCAACCACTTTTGGATGCAACTGCAACAGAATACCTGATCCTGCCAGGGGGCTGGTTCGTGAGTGATTCTGGGTTTCTGGAGGTCTGGATTGTAGGTAGGTAGGAACAACTATTCCACGGGTCCTCAATGTCAAATTGAACAGTGTAAATTTATTCAAAAGGAGAACCATATTCTGGGACAGGTAGTGAGAATCAGTCAGTAAGAAATATCAGGTCATAAACAGTAGTCAAACACTGTAGAATATCTTACCCAGGAATCATGTAACAGGACCTATAAGTGGCAATTAGTAGATCACACTTCAAGATTTATAAAGGCCTAATTAGGAAGTAGATGTGTTTAAGGTGAATGTGTGACAGCCATTTTAGTTGAGGGCAGATGCCCTGGGTTTGCTGACCTCTATGGTAGGGAGGCCTGGCTAGAGAGTAAGATCTTAATACTTGCTTCCAGTTACTGTGCAGCCTGATGTGAATCTACAACAGGACACAAAGGCCCCTGTGCAAATATAAGCAAACCAATGAGACAGAGGAATGAACCTGTGAGTAACAGCATGAGGTCCGTTAACAGGACCACAGGAAGAACTTCCTGTCACTAGGTAGAGTTCATTCTATACCCTAGTAAAAGAACAAGACATTTTGGGGTCTGTGCTGCATGATGAGCTGAGGCACTATTGCCAGCAGTGACAGTAACTTCGAAGGAAGGAGTCAAGCTGTAATTTTGAAGCCAGATATACTGTACATGACTGTGGGCAAGGAATTTCTTTCTTGCCTTTGGGCACTGAGACATTGACATTAATTTGTAGCCTGTCACTGCAGGGATTGAGCCTAAAATATTCTATACATAAAAAAAATGTATAGAATTTTATACAATGATATGCTTCCCACTGCAATAAAATATATATAACAGAGTAAAGTTTATTATCATTCTGGAGTTTTTGTCTATAGAGTAGTTGTTGCCGATCAATTATATAAGAATGAGATGATAGTGAAAAAACTGTACAGATAAGACATCATAAGTATCTGCTGGTTCATCACTTCTGTAAAATAGAATGTGCGATTGCAGGGAAAATTCATTTTGGCAGCATTTAGTGACATTAATTAGACATTTGTTGCACAAAATCCATTTGTTGGGAATATACGCTAAGGATAAGTCAAAGAGTTCATACTGTAAATAACTTGTAAAATATATACTGTAAGGGAAAGAGCCCAATGGGATCGCTATCTCCTGGGGTGGATGGGGCACAAGACAGCAGACACACACAAAACATAGGCAGAGCCCAGCAGTTAAATTTGAATAGCTTGCAGCTAGTTTTATTTATAGGTGATTGTAGGAAATAGGTTCATATTCCACATTGCCTACCCCGCTCCTACTAAACAAACAGTTCTCATCTAGGGTGGGCCTCGTGCTTTGCTCCCGAGAACAGATATATTTGCAAAAAAATGCACATTTCATTCACAGTTTTTTGCTCAGAATAGCACTCTTATCCCAGCATAATCTCCACTTCCCAATGTTTAGAGCAATGTGCTTGCTGAAAGCTTCAATGTTCAAGTAATTGGACAACTGAATGACCTACTGAGGGCCTGATTCTAGTCCGGATGTTCGCCGGTTTGAGTTATGTATCTTGCGTGATTTTGCACTGCACATGCCCACAAGCCAAACTTATGCAACTGCACGCAATTGCACGGCATTCTGCAGGGATCTAACACTTACGACCCAATACCATTTGAGAGAGGTGGAGTGTGGGAGGGGACTAACATAGTCCATGTAAAGTAAGTATTAGAGTAAGAGTTAGAGTAAGTATTAGAGTAAGTATTAGACTCTAATACTTACTCTAGCTCTAATACTTACTCTAATACTTACTCCATTAAGTATTAGAGTAAGTATTGCGCTTAGAGTAAGTATGCTTGTATTCAGCCATGTCTTTTGCACCTTCTACAGGGAAGGTGTAAATTAAGATTTGCTCACCCTTCTCTCCGGGTGGACTCCCCAAAGTTCGGGAGCCTCCCAGAGAGTAATATCCAGACCTCCTTGTGGAGAGGGCGTGGTGGTGACGTCACCATAGCACCGCCCCTACTATAAAATGCAGGAATTCACAGCATTGAATAGTGGGGATTAATGGTGAGATCATATCATTAAGCCCCGCCCCCACTAGTCAATAGTTACAGAAGGGGCGGGGCTATGGACGCCCCCGGCCATGTCACATGACCTGTCCTCTTGTATCTCCCGAAGGATAGGGGTCAAAAAAGTAGGCAAGTAGGGTGTAAATGCTGTAAATAGTGGTGTCCAACACAGTACTGTCTTTATTTACTACCTTTCACGCATGCATCTCGGTGGCCAGCACAGAACATCTGTATGTACTGAACATTTATTCTCAGTACGCATTATATGCACTGTACACTTGGAAAATGTATTTATTTAGTTTGTTATTTTAAAAATTTAAAACAAATCTCAAATATATGTATATTGAAAAAAATTATAGTTAAACTTGTTTTTTATTTTTCTTTAGTTGGTTTGTTATTATATTGTTACCAGTTCTTATTTTAAATTTTGATCATATAAAATTTATGTGTGTTCTGATGATATTCATTGTAAATAAGCATGTAGTAAACATAGCGCATTTGCTACTAATAAATACATTAGTCTAATTTCATATGACAAATAATACATAACAGATGTTACCAACATTATTTATGCAACAAAAAAGGCAACAAGAAGAAGTTGTGTGTTAAAAGTAACTGCAGCTTAAAGATTCAGTACTTTTTAGAACCACCTTTAGAAAAAAATGCACCTTTGATGATATATCTTAGAACAGAATGGTAATTCATGTTACCACAGACACATAAATATTATATGCAACTCTGGGTGACAAAATATGAGGTTAATTGTATGAAATTAATTAGAATAGAAGGGGTTTTTATAATACTGTGCGTGGTGTCAGTGGAGCTTACAATCAAATACTCCTCTACATGCACACAAATACACACAAGGGGACATTTTAGTCTGAAAATAATCATTTTAATATTTTGTTTTTGGACAGTGAATGGGAGCTGGAGCACCCACAAACAGACGGAGATTATAACAAATTCCACGCAGCTTGGTCGCATTCCATCACAAGACCCATTGTTTCAATTCAACAATGCTAACCACTGTGCCAGTGCAAAATGTTCTGTAACTGTTAAAAAAAAAATTCTCCTGCCAGTTCATCCTACACCTCAGGAGAGCGTTCCAAATTTGACATTCCCAGTTTGCTAGCTGCAGACCTGGCTCTCCACCAGTTGCCTACTGACCCAGAGCACTGGACAGAGGATGCAGAGTAAAGAGTGGGCAACACTCTTGTTGATTACTGAGACTGTGTTGAGTAAGACCTAATACCATGGAAAATTACCGTATATATCAGTCAGTGTCTGTGTGCTAGTATACATGCTGGGCCTGAGTCATTAAGGAGAGCAAAGCATAAAAAAGGAGTAACATTTGCACCTGGGCAAAACCATGGTGCATTGGAGGGGGAGGTAAATTTAAAATGTGGGGACAGATTTATAGTTGGGGTAGAACATGTCCCAGATCAACTTTAAATTTCAGTGTAATAATAAAGCTATCAAGTATTTGTGTGCTAGATGAAACAACAGCCAGTATTTAACTTATGTGCAAAATAATAAACTAATTTGCACCCCTTACATTGTAACATGGTTTGTCCCGGAGAACATTTACTCCTTTTTTGCCTTAATGACTCAGGCCCAGAGTGTTTTACTCCATGGGCCTAATTCATTAGGGAAAGTAAGACAAAAAATGAGTGAGTTTTTTCCTGGACAAAACCATGTTACAATGCAAGGGGTGCAAATTAGTTTATTATTTTGCACATAAGATAAATACTAGCTGCTCTTTCTTGTAGCATACACATACTTGATAGCTTTATTTGTACACTGACATTTAAAGAAGATCTAGAACATGCCCTACCCCACCTATAAATCTGCCATCACATTTTAAATTTGCCTTCCTCTCCAATGCAACATGGTTTTATCAAGGTGCAAAGTCACTAATTTTTTTGCTTTACTTTCCTTAATGAATCAGGCCCCATATGTATAATTAGTCCAAGAGAATTATGGGGATTCATGTAAATGTAATCAGTAGAAAAAGAAAGTCTTCCAAGGATTTATGTACCGTAACTTAAATAAAATATTTGTTTACAGTCTCTCAACCAAACATTGACTTTTTAAAGATATCTGAGAAAGCTACTTGTGGCTTCAAATCATTGATATACTGTAACTAAATCCATTTTATTCAACTTACTATTGTGAGGGGGGTTGACATGGGGGCAGGGGAATATGTTTTTGCACCCTGGCCCTGCCACTGAATGTCAGGTTTATTTTACTTTTGTTTTTATATTTTAGTTCAAACTCATGGACTAAACAGTTTCATAGCCTGTACTGGCCGTTATCTTTACATAGTAATTTATACAGTAAATTGTCAACTTTAACTGATTTTATTTTCTACACACAGAAAATAAGCACATGCTAAAAAATGCATGTGACCCTTTAAAATATTATTCTACTCTTAGTTCTTTAGCCCTTTTTCTGTCAATATTAGTTTAGACCACACATGAATATTTAGAAAAACTATCATTCTAACCGGCATGATGTTAGGGAAAGGAAATTGCAATATTTTACCTGTCAATTCCTATTTCTTAGTTTATTGGTTATCATATGAAATCCTAATTTGATGAAATGTGCTCATTTGCATACTAGATTAGCATACTGCACAAGATTGCTACAGTAATACACTTCTGCATTATCTCTGAAATTGGCTAAAATGTGTTATCATGTTGGATGGGGTGCAATTTTACCTCTAAATGTGCAGACATATATTTAAAGCCAAATCTGACAATGCTCAGTGTACAGTCAACCAATTATTTATATTTCACAATTATATATTTAGTAATACACCTCCATCTTTCATTAAACTAGTGTTTGAATGTGTGTTAAATGGAATGCAGCAGAGCTCTCTGCTTTTGTCTCAGATAATTAAATTAAGACAATACTTCACTTACTGTGCAAATGATTTTACCATTTTGAAGTTAGGGAAGGAGGTCAATGCAGCGAAAGTAACCAACAGACAGTCAGGTAATTGTAAATTACCATTATTCACAGAACTGATTTCTATTTAAACACTTTAATGAAAATAAACATAATGTTAAATTGTGTTTGCCTCTTCACATGGTCCACAGACCCTCTGCTCAAGTGTTTCTGCCTAATTAAGAAAATTATTATTTTTCCTTATGGTGGTTTAAAGATAACTTGTATTCCTGCCTGGTGCTTGTAATTCTCATTGCCGGAACACTTGGGATCTCGACTCTTTCAAGTGAAAAGTCAACACAAGAAAATTTACCATAGACAACAACTGGCAAATTGAATGCAAATGTTCAGAAGTACAAGTTTGACAATTGAGCAAAAACTAAACAAAAAGTATGTCAATCTACAAGATTTTGTCCTTATTCTGTCTGGCTGTCTTCTCGTGTATCTGTTTTCAGTTTTATTCTACAGTGACTCAGCTTTTAGCTAGCCACTATCAATCTTCATTGTTCTTTACTTCCTTCATAATTTCACAAAGGTTCCACTGATTTACTATCTGACTGGATTGGAAGACTATAGGCATGAAGGACCTGGCAAGCTAGGGAAAAGTTATGATCCTTAGTATAGCTTAGGCTGGGTACACACTACAGTGTTTTCAGCCAATTATCGGGTCAATCAGACGATAAACGACCGGTTGGCCCGATATCACATTAGTGTGTACACTGCAATGATAAACGATTATCGCTCCAAAGCCCATTATATCATTGAACCAGATTTTTAAACCGGAATAAAAATCTCCTTCATCACTAGAATGACGTTGTTCCAATCCTGCAGTGTGTATGTACTCACAAACAATTACCAGACAGACTGCTGATAGTTCCTCCAACTGAGACGCCTTTCTGGGTGTATAGTTAAATTTATGATGTTATTTCTTTGTCTCCCACGTGTCAAAATGTCAAGCAAATGGGAATAATCTTCTTTTAATGGATAAGCAATAATAAACCTGTTTTATATGCTCCATATATAATTTATGTGTTCCTGTATGCAAGTGTATACAACATGCATTGTTAACGGATAAGAAAATACTTATTCTCACTATTATTTTTTTTAACTGATGTGACGTGTTCATTGCTTCAATTCTGTATTATTATATTAAGATTATTACATTTTTTTTACATTTTTCTATACCTATGTATATTTAATTTTTTTAAATATAATGGCAGTGTAGGAATAATACATTTATATTATATATACGTGTGTATTCATATTTCTATATTTATAACTGAACCTATTATGTCCATTTTATAAACATAATAGCAGAGTATATGTATTGATACGTCTACTTTTATAGCTGAACCCATAATGTCCATTAATACGTCTATGTGTATTTGATGTTCTATACATAATGGCAGAGTATATGTATTGATATGTCTACTTTTATAATTGAAGCTATTACGCTCATTAATATGTCTATGTGTGAAGACAAAGAACAACGAGATTTCTTTTCATTTATCGTGGCCATTGCATTAAAATCAATCAAAGTAATAGTGCAGTCTAGAGATGCTTGGGCTCAGTTTTCTGAAAACCAAACCCACCCGAAATTAGGGGATCCGAGTAGGCTCGCGAGCCGGCTCAGTACTTTCGCATGTCCTCGGATCTGAATCGAGGCAAAACATCATTGTTGCGTTGTCGGACCTCGCGGGTTTTGGATTCCATAAGTACCTCCCTCCCCAGGAGATCCAGCACCATTGCTCACACAGAAACAGGGGTAGCAGTGTTCTTGTCACTCTCCATTCTCCAGAGACATTGCTCAGTGCCAATGCTTATACAGAAACAAGAGGGGTAGCAGTGTTCTTGTCACTCTCCAGTCTCCAGTGTCATTGCTCAGTGCCATTGCTCATACAGAAACAAGAGGGGTAGCAGTGTTCTTGTCACTTGACAAAAATTTACTGAAAATGACTGGAAATCAATGTTACTGAGGTTAATAATAATGTAGGAACAAAAAAAAGAACCAAATTATGTGATTTTAGCAAAACAAATAGGGATTTTAGAAAAATAATAGGGATCCAAAACCAAAACACAGGGGTCAGTGAACATCTCTAGTGCAGTCACAAATGGAGTTAACGAACGTACACTATACACAAAGCTGTACAATACAATGAATGATGGAGATGATGTATTTTTTTTTCCAAAATCTTTGCTGGTGGGTGTTCTGAGCACTGAGGTTTAGACTTTTATTTAAATGTATTTAGTATAGAGCTGCTGGGAGGCCATATATCTGTATAGTGTGTAAAGAGTCACAATCTTTTGAGAAGACATTGAGACAGACAAAAATCACAGCCTGGGCGCTAAATTGTGTAAAAATCATTTGAAACATGTATAGAGTGTGCGCGTGAATCGGCATTGTGATCAGAACTGCAGTCCTTGGTAATATTGTTATAGATAACAAATTGGTTGAAAACTGTGTACCCAGCCTTAGCTTATAGGACTCTCCAGCTCTCCCAGATTTCATGATCAGTTTTAAGTCACAATATAAATATAAATGCTAAACGTGGTACCTGTGAGAGGTTCTAGAGAACGGTTTTAAAATACGTAGCTAATAGTTTACTGTATTGGTAAGTAACTACAGGTTCTACATTTACAGACACTAGGGGTTGCTTGATTAACATGTACAAGGTAGAACCTGGATAACTTTCACACCAATATAAATATATGGGAATAAAAATGTTAAAGTGTTCCCGTCAAAAGCCCAAAGTGGAAGGAGCCATTTCATCGGCTGAAACAATGCTAATAAGAACATAGCCTATCACTCCACTAGGAACTAGTGGCATCACTCGCTCCTAGTGAATGGACAGTGTGAATATTTGCTCCAAAGTGCCTCCATTGTGAGTAGGTGAAAGTGCACTTTAAGGGGCCAATTCAATTTACCCGCATTATTTTAGGAATAACACGGCCTGCACACTATTACTGTTACTACGGTAATAGTGCACAGTATTACAGTTAGTACGATAATTTTAACCCGGCGTTAAACGGTAATACTATTAGCGCTGCGTTGTACCTAGACTAACCTGGTTAGTCTAGGAATAATTGAATTGAATCGACCAGTATAGCTACAAAATGTTGCGTACTAATCTTCAGTGGAACTATCAGTGTTGAATTGTTAATGTTTATCCGTATAATTAGTAAAATGAGAATTTAATAATTTCCTGTTCTACATAATCCATTGTAGTAATTCATCTTACTAGACAGATTCATCTGACTGGACACCAATATAGGTCTACGGTTGAGGTCACCTCTATACTCAAGTCATAGTTCTTTTAAGACACATAAGTAATTTAGTAATCTATAACATTATGCTAATGGATTAACATACAGAAAAAAGAAGGCCAAGAGTATTCAGATATGGGGATTTGTGAGATATAGAATATTGAATATAGATGATTGATAATTTTACAGATAATAAAAAAATGGAATTTTAATATTGAATTAGTATTAGACAGACACCTGAACCGCACTCCCCCTTAAGCCAAGGTTGATGCCACCCCCCCTCACCGCCTGCTTTACTCCTCTCCCATGTTATTCTCACAGGATTTCCTTATCCCCACCCCAATGTTTCAGCAACTGGTATCCCATCCCGCCCAGTAATTGGGTCCCCCTCACTTCCTCTGGCAACTGCCCCCCTGCATCCTTACTGTCTAGCCACAATTGGTTGTACGACAGCATCGCCAATACCTCTCAGCAAGACCCCCTATCTTCATGGCCCTTTCCCCCTGGGGCCTTCAGTGCCCCCCCCCCCCAGGCCTCAGATTACCTGCACACCATGCCGCAACCCTTATCTTCACCAGGTGCCAATAAACCCAGCCTTCTAGTTATTTGCAGCATTCCAGTATATGGTAATTCCCAGCTTCACAGCATGACCCCCCCTGTAACCCATTCATCCCCTGGATCCGGCCCTGGAGATCAATCCCCAGCCTCCAGCTTTGCCCTCAATTCCTTCCCTTCCCTTCCTCGCCCGGTGTCTCCACCCTACCAAACCCACATACCACAATACTCCCTTGAGCCACTCATCACAGAGCCTGCTAATGTCTATTCTGTATCAGCCTCCCAGGATCGTGGTGCACCGATAACTCTAAACTCTCCTGATATTGCATCACCGGTGGCGAGACCGCCACAGACGACGGGAGCATAAGTTTCTGCGCCTTCACAGACAACCACGAGTATGAGAGATTTGATTCCGCACTATCACGCACACACAATCCCTCCTTAGAAAGCACTAGTGAAGGCTCGATAAATGGTGAACAAATTAATGAGAATCTTACACACACACATTAAAGGCTCCACAGCAGAGCAAAAAGATAAAGATACCACCAATAGCCCAACAGGGCGCAACACTGACGTAGTTAGATGCTCTAATACAGCTCTGCTGAGCGGACTCCGCCCTAGCGTAAATTAAAACGGGCATATATGTAGATATGCTCACACTGACAGAAGAAGCTTAGAAGGAGCTGGCAGTAGACGAGGATAAAGGGGGCATAGGAAAAGGCGCCTTAAATCTTTCCTAGATGGGTAACAGGTTACTGTTCCTTCTAACATCGAGTCCCGACCTAAAGCTGTCACCGACGTATGGCGACAATTACACCTTATCACAGATGTTTGTGACCGACGGCTTGACTCATTGGCGCACATATGATGAGCACTTCAGACAAAGATTGTCGGGATAACATATTATTCCCTTTGACTGCAAGGACACTTATAAATGTTTATAAATTATAAACATTTGTCTGGTAAGAAATGTTTTGCCCAGGCGTCACGGCAGTCTTCCAGGTCCCTAGCACGAGAGAGACATAGTACTCCTCAGGATACGAGGAATAGATGCTTTGCTTTCAATACCGGTGTGTGCTCCCGTGGAGCGACCTGTCGTTGCTTTCGGTTCCCCCCCCCCCGGATGCTGAGTTGCTTTTTTTCCAGCAGCATGGCTTCCACTTTGGTTTCAAATTCCCAACCAGTAGAAAAGTTAAAGCAGTTGCAGCGAGAAATTTACAATCAGCGTACGAGCCGCCTGATATCGGAGCAAAGTGCACATAGTGGTACTTCTGGATTGTATGGTAGGTCCTTTCCCCCTTCCCCCTATCGCAGATTTGGTATTATCTCTGGTGGGAGTTGCGCCCAAAAATGTGGCAGAGAAGTTTAGATTAATACAACATCTGTGTATGCTTTGGGAAGTGAATATATTGTGTGGATGTACCAAGAATCGCCATGCTTTTAATTCAGTTTGTGTGCTTTTTATCCATGAGTTTATGGAAAGGTAAAATGGGAATATCTTAAAGAGACTAGCTATAGTTTGTCATGATTTTGCTTTTAATGTTTTTGCTAAGAACCCTGTGTCCACTGGGACCTGTGCGGATATGTGGGTCAGGTCCATATCTAGGGCTATGCAATAGGGGCGATTGTCCAGGGCAAAACACAGAAGGGGGGCACAGTTTATGAATATCTTAGGTTAATTTGGTGATAACTGAGGGTTAAGGGGGCAGCATTTTTCTATCTCACTCCAGGAGTTGAAATGTTAAGTTACAGCTCTGCTGTGGGTCCCAGTAAATCTGTTGGCAAGGAAAGACCACCTCTGTTAACATGCACACACTGGATTTGCAGTGTTGTGCCTTGATGGTCTGCCCTGCGAATATCACAGTATGCACCTACTGTGCGTTTTATAAATGAGGCACAGAAACTGATGGGTAACAGGGGCAGCTGATGTCATCAGGCCTAGTCCTTTGTATTGACTAACAAGAGCACCCTCCAAGAAGCTTTAAGTAAGCCAGAAAAATACTTTCTTTTCTGAACACCTAAGAGTATAGGTGGAGGAGGCCGTGCTTCTCCTGTCCCTGGAACAGGCCACAGGTTTCTTTACATATGTAGTATGTACATACGATAGACAAAGTCGCTGCAGCTGGGGTGTCAAGACAAGCCTTGGCTAAGCATGTGTGATGTGTGGGTGTGTTAGGTTTAATCAATACCAACTCCTCTGTCTAAAAATGACTAAAATCCCCCAAATTATATCTCACACTCACTACAGGACATACAGTTCTGCCACCTCTAGGATTTAGTAAATTAGTCCTCTTGCGGGAACCGCCCTGGCGCTAAGCAGATGATAGATCTAATTTCTAAAGTTGAAAACCTCCGTTAGTTCCCCTGCAGCTTAAACACCGGTACAGCAGACCGTTACAATAAATACAGCACACAAAACGTTAAGCGCTGGGAAACTTGACTAGGTAATTGCTCACTGTAAATAGAATATCGTATGGCAACACATAAGTGTACAAACAAGATTTATTAAAACAAATGATCACACCGTGCAATCGCACAGTTATGCACAATGATTATTATTGAGATTCCACCTCTTACTAGGGATACAGTTACCTTGTGACAAATAGTTTATCATTGTCCTTGTAGTAGGATATCAGAATATGCCCATGTGATTCTATTATTATTTTTATAGATCAAAGTACATCATTGTGCATAACTGTGCGATTGCACGGTGTGATCATTTGTTTTAATAAATCTTGTTTGTACACCTCTAGGATTTGGTTCAAAAGCTGACAGTCTTAGGAAGTCTTCAGTTACTACCTGATGTATCACAAGATACAAGATAAACCTAAAATCAGATATACTATAAAATACACAATTATCAGCATTAAATGTAATGTTGTTATTTACTATTGTGACATAAACATAAACAATTCAAAATAATATATGTATTTATGTTGCATGACCTGAATATAAGGGAGAGGAGAAATGCTTTAAATTTTGCAATAGGGACTCTCGAAAACTAGAACACCATCAGTTTTGAAAGTGTAATGCATATAATGGGAACTCACTAAGTAAGTAGAAGATCCACCATGCATTTAGGGTAAGAAAAATCAGGATAGGGTAACCACAAAAGCAATAGCATAACTAAAAGGTGATAGTGATACTGGGCAACATTTTCACACGCACAACACTGCAGAAATAATTGCTTGTTGTCCCAGATTAAATCTTAGACTACCAATTCAGAAAATGCAAATTACCCAACATAGCTTGTTCTGCCATTTTGCGGAATGACTGTAGCTGGAACTCCGCAACTCAGCAAAACAGTCCGTTACACTACAAAATTCAATTTATGTCACAATTTCAATACTGAACACTTTTTAGTTCAGATTAACAAAATAGTTGTGCTGTGCTAAGGAGCCCCACATACCTGCTAAACTGGTTGTGCCATTGTCCCTATGATCCCAAAGGCAGGGAAAGGGCCAAGTCACCTGGAGCCAGTGTAGCATATTAGGATCACAGTAGGGGGCTGCAAGCCCCTTCACCTGCAAATGATGCTAGATCTATTGCCATGCCATTGTGCAAACATGTGGCTGGGGTCAAATTTATATCTTTTGTAGACAAACATTGGCTATATCTTTTAGCACAATTTTGGATTGTCTTCTTGATAGTTAATCGCATTACTGGATTTATGGTCATTATCAATATCTATATCATGACCATTCATAGAATAGAAAAACAGGCTTGTTACAGTAGGTACTGTTTTCATATACTTTTCTTTTGTATGTTTTTTTCCATAACCCTATCTACCGTCCCTCAAATTAACCAAATTATGCAACTTTTCCTAAATGAATTAACTTTAATCCATGATTTGCAATACAAATATAAGTTAAGCAGAGGGAAATATATGGAGAGATGATTAGGTGTCCTTGCTGTATTCATTATAAATTTTATATGCAGAGATATCATTAAAAAATCATGTACTTTCCTTGTCTGTGTTTTGTCTGACAAGATTTGCTGACTTTTGTTCTTAGTTGATGTTACCAAGAATTTGTATATAATTTGCCTGGAATGTATAGTAACTGAATCTTACTCATTAATTTAGATTACAACCTAACCCCTTTGGGACAGTTGGTCTAGTAGTCACTATTTAGTAGTAACCGTCACATGTGTGTCTGTGTGTTTTTCTTTACTATAATTTATTAAAACTAAAACATGCAACATGCTGCAGTTGTTTAACCAAGATTGTCTATTATTTCCTGATGCTAAATATTCACAGCAAAGTAACTTGGATCTGGCGGAAAATCCTTTATATGGATAACAAATCTAAATTACCATTTTATCTTTCTATATACATAAAAGAAGTTTGTTTGTTTTTTTTGTCTGTTTGTTGGTGAATATATTCCACAGCTCTCCAGGTAAAGTTGCCAAATCTTACATAGTAATTTAGTATCAAAAAAGTAAGCTATTAGACCACAAAGTGACAAATATTGAAAACATAATTTTTTAGTTGTAAAATTTGTTTGACTGCTGGAAGAAAACCTTGCGGCATGACATAACGACAAAGTAACAAATCTTATTTTCTAAATAGCATTTTTGGTCCATTTACCAAATAATTTGCAAAAAATATAAAAACTGCTACACATTACAAATCGCACCCGTGCAACCCCGGTGAGTACTTTGACCTGGGAGCCTGTTCTGTGTTCGGACACCCTGGCACCGACTGGGATGAAACCAATGCGAGGTGGTCCAGTTGGATCCTGGACAGATTTAAAGGAGTTATGGTCCCTTGATGTATGCTGGCAATAACTTTGACCTGGGGAGCCTGTTCTGAGCCTGCATTCGGACACCCTGGCACCGATTGGGATGAAACCAATGCAAGGTGGTCCAGTTGGATCCTGGCCAAATTTTAAGGGGGTTAGAGTCCCGGTCAGACCTCCCGTTGGTGTATGCTGGGAAGAAATTTGACCCGGGGAATCTGTCATGGGCCTTCCACTGGATGGATTTGGATGACATTTAATTAAAAATAAAAACAACAATGGGCAGCCACCTCATGGGTGTGTTGGAAGAGCTGCTAAGCTGCTAATTATTTTTAAAATGTTGACCGTTATATCCAAATCATTGACAACTTAATAACTTGAAGATTTAAACCCGGGCAACGCCAGGTCCTTCAGATAATATACTATAAAGTCTTGAAGTAGTTAAATGGTTGGTGTAAAGAAATGTAATATTCTTCATAAGTTTGTAGAAATCCATACATAGCAGACTTTCCGTTATAAACATGTAAAAAGGCATACAGTATAAACTAACACATGTCACAAAGCACTAAAACACACATAATATACAGGAAAGTATAATTATATTTAACTTGGAACCTAAACAGTTTTGAGAGTTGATAAAGGAATTTATCTATAAATCAGATCCAAAAGAGGCAATAAGCCATAAATGGAAATAAAGTTGCAATAGTTGTGTTCTTCTTTTAAATAGATTTGCTTTTATCTTTAATTGTCCTGTAATGTGCTAACTATACTTTGATGAACATAGAACACAAAATTAAAGGTTTGAATTGACAGACCATTAACCAGTTTCAGAAATGGTTGAGTTGCAATCCAAATGCTATTTCTATGTGTAATGTGCCTTGGATATGTTTGTTACCAGTGTGGAAAAGGAAATTACAATAAAAATTTCAAATTCCAAGAATGGCTGGTGGTTTGATCAAAACAAAGATCGGAAAATGATCAAACTTTTGTGTTAATAGAGCAAGGCATTGAAGGACACATAATTTTACATTACCATAGCCTGTTTATTCAAATATAACTAGATATGCTAGATTTTAAGCTTGAGGGTTTAGTAAAACTTTAAGTGTTTTGTTTCCATGATGAATTATAGAACACTGGTGAGATATAGTATAGTATATTTTTGCTTTAAATATGTGATCTGAATTCTGCAGTAGAATTCTCTCTATTGTATAGAAGTCACTAGAAAGTTTATCTACTATATATTGTTTAATATGCTCTCTGCATTGTATATTGGTCACTAGGATACTCTCTTTTGAGATCACTAGAATTATCTCTGTATTATACAGAGATCGCTAAAATATTCTCTGTATTACATAGAGATCACTAGAATGCTCATGCGTCTCATAACAGGCCCACATGCAAATATATTTAGTATGGCAAGATATTTAAATGGCCTCCAGTTAAGGTCACAATAATATTCTGTTTATTGTATATCAGTCACTATATTTCTAGATGTCACTAGAATTGTTTCTGCATTGAATCGTGGTCAGATGGGATTATGTTGGATTTGATTTGATTATATCGCTTTGACATAACAATTGTTCATATATTTAATTGGCTATAAAAAACTACACCAACATTAGACAAACCACGCCCACACAATTTTCACCAAGCCTATTTTTCCTTTAAGAGACATGCTGGTAGAGAAGCCTGGGCCACTTCCTTGTTTGCCCACAAGATTTTACAACCATCCCCTGTATAATATTGTATAATATCAATATAAACTACATACATTTGTTGACTATATTTAAGTAGAGATACTAGAAGTCATTTGGAGAGTGGTAGAAATTAATAAAGGAGCATATACATTGATTTAAAACTAGAACACAATTTTTTTGCAGCTCAGCTCTTTGCCCACTAAACCTGCAATAATCGTTCTGCATGTTTGCTAATTCCATAATCTTCCAAAGACGTGCCTTCACCATTTCCAAACATGGAAAAAATGTGTGAAATGCAATTTTGTGATGTGTCTGTTTTTTTTTTATGTAAAAGAGCCCCATGGAAAGCACTTGAAATAAATCAACAAAGTAGCAAAATGCAGAGGGAAAAAAACATTTTTAACACTTTGTTCTGAATAGAGGAGCTAGGCAGGTTGGAGCATCCCTAGCTTGTAAGTTAGACACACTCAAGCAACTTATAACGGACCCACATGCAAATATTAGATTCAATTTGCAAGGCAAGATATTTATCTGGACTTCAAAATGTGGAGTGTGTGCATCCAAGTTAGTGTGTCATCACAGATCTTTGAATCCTGCAAAAACTCAATTTTTACAATTTTTACACATACTTGGAGGAGGCAGAGATCCAGTATTGGCCTATACTTTGCAGTGGCCGCTTTTTCCACCTTCCAAGCATACTTTATGTTGGCAATTATTATTTTATAATCACAATTTAATGAAATCATTCAAGCTCTTACATCATGTCCTTAATTAAACAAACTTGGTATAAGTAGGACCTTGAGGTGACATTTTTACTTCTTCTATAGGGGCCCTTAGTCCCAGTTGGCAGTGTGTTTGTAAAGGATCACTTCCCAGGCCAGGCAGTCCTGCATGACCCCATTACAATTCCCTCCCATTGGTATGAAGAAATCCAGAATGGGAGGCTATGAACATGCCTGTAGTCATGAACCATTATAACAATCTAATAACTAAAAAAGTGGTGGTCATCAGGTGGCCCTGTCAGCCTTCATCTGCGGCCCCCAGCTCTGACTTATTCTCTGCTTTATAGCAAAGATTGGACAGGAGCAGCTGACATGTGACCTGCTCTGTACATTGCAGGAAGGTCCCATAGCGCATCCATTCAGAGGTGGAGCGCATGTGCTCTTCCTCTAAAAGCTCCAGCTGTGAATGGCATGTGGGGGAAGTGTGACACCTGAGGCAGGTGTGTCATGTGAAGAGGTTGAGTGACATGTGGGGGAGTGTCGGAGTATATGTCAGATCTTAGGGCATGTTGAGATATTTTATCTCATGTGGAGGTCTGAGCGTGTGCGTGATCATTTTGTGGCAAGTAGGAGTCTGAGAACATGTGGAGCTATTTTGGAAGTTGGAGCTCTGAGTGGCAAGTGGTGATATTGTGTAGAAAGTGAGGGGCATTTTTTTCTTCTAATTTTTTAATTTAAGGGCATTGTGTGGCCTCTTTGATGGTTGGAGGTTGCCTATCAAAGTTCTAAAAAGTTGAAATTAAAAAGCGCTATGCACCTTCAGGTTCCTGCAATGACTTCTATGTGCTCTTCTGCAATGTTTATTAAATAATTGTGCTTTTGTGTTTTTAACATATATCGTGAGACAGAATTGTCTAGTGTTGCCCAGTTCCAGACTTTTTCTTATTGCAGCCAAAGCATCCTTGGAAATGGTGGAAGTCCCTTGACAGCCATCACCATGGTGCATTTAACATTCATTACGATGAATGATACAGTCAGCTGTCATAAAGTCACAAAACAGTATGGAAGACTCTGTCAAATGTACCTTAGAGATGGATGTCATGGGAAGACTTGTTCCTTAATTCTACTTAGGTGGAAGTACTATAAATCTACAGGTGGATAGAGCTTTTATTTCACTACTCCAGAAAAAAAGATTAGTTTATTAGTCCTGCCTATAATTCATGCAATATACCAATAATTTTTCATATTTTTGTTTGGTGCAAACGAAGGCCATTTTGGTTGTCGGACTCAAACATTCATCAAACTGAGGTTTCAGTCTGTAAAATCAACTTCTTATTTTACATTTTACTGTCACTCCTACTTGGACGATATAATTCAGTGGGTAATTTTACATTACAGATATAGTTTACACAGTATTTAACTCTTTTACACATTAGTAAATGTAAATTAGTGGGACCTTGGCCCTAGTGGCCTCTTGTCCTCCTGTATATCAAACTACTTCTTTCATACAGAATAAAGATGGCTGAACCTACATGTATAAAAAGAAAAACACATAAAACAGACACCTCTATGCAGTGGAGTCTGACATTTTGTGGGTAGAACCAATATTTAGCTAATGAATTCCAAAGGAACTAGTGACACAACTATGTACCTCATTCCTCAGTAAAGACACCAATTTATAATTAATTCACAGGGTGATGGGACCACTGAAAGTTGATTCAATAGAAATCCATAGTCAGAAATTTCACAATAAACTAGGTCAATTCCCCTTTACCTGTTGTACATATTGACATAGGGGAAAGGGTAAAAACTGTGTTCTATCAATAGCAATTTGAAGCACGGTACAACTGCAAATACAGCATAACACCGCCTGTCTGTTGGTGTGTGTGTGTATGTATATATATATGTATATATATATACGCACACACATATATATATATATATATATATATATATATATATATATATATATATATATATATATATATATGATTCCACACATAACAAGGTAGACTATCAATTCAGCTCAAAAGCTCCAATATAACCACAGGAAGTATAATTTAATTCATCTCCTCCTCCTTAATAGGTACACAAGGCACGGCCTCACGTTAAAATATATTAGTGGCTGAGTTAATTAATTAAATGTGGTTGTTTAATGGCACGCTCAAATGCATTGCTAATTTGACTGCGGCAGTGCTGATCGCTACATAAAAAATACATCTGAACTGGTAAGGTACCATAGCAGGTTTTGTTAAACTATTCTCAATCAGCAGTTGATACTGCCTGCTCTAAATATTTGTTTCCCACAGTACTAACCTTTCATTCGTCATATGTCTAATCTATAACTGTGGCATGAAATACATAATAAATGCATCAAGTGTCTTATAGTATTTTAATTGGGTGCTAAGGCAAGCATTGCCAAGAATATCAAATGGCAAAAAAAAACCTCTACTCCCCACTCCGCATCAAAAAGTGCATTTGTTAACAGAGCTGCAATAATATAGCCCTAACATAATTTAATAAGGATAATGGGTAAGATATAAGGCTTTAAAAGGATTCCTCTGAATTGACTTTCATTGCTGTAATTATTGACCATTTCTCTATCGAGTAGTTTTTTCTACTAGAACATATACCCCATTGTAAAATAAGCCGGGCACAGCACATTTCTCTGTGTGTAGTGAAGAAGGACAATGGTGTCAAAGATACAGAAATATGTGAATCAAGGTTAAACAAGGTTGCTGCTAGAGTAGAACACAAATATCCCCTAAATAGGAGTAATTAAACCACACAAATGGCAGGTTCTGCTGGAATACATTAAATGATAGACCTACATAGGATATTAACAAGATCAGTGCTTAGGCATTCCTGTAACTTTGGGAGCAAGTACTTCATTCCTTATTGGGAGCACAACCAACAACTTTGTATTATTAACGATTAACAACAGTGTCCAGATCACCATTCGTTGCCCAATTTACCACCCATTTTATTCCATTGTTATGGAGTCTCGCATATGTATTTTAACAATAAAAATATTTATTTCAAACACAGTTTATTAATTGAGGATTACCTTTGAAAAAAACACTAACCCTGTGTGCACTAGGAAGACGAGGCAAGATAGTTTTTTTTTTTTTACATGTACAGACAAAACAATATAATCCATTATTATAAAGACAATTTGTTCAATATTCAACATTTTTTTAGTCTCTGGTGCATAACCCGTGTTGGAAAGACGTCCAAATTGAAATCAGTCACACAAAATACTTTGTGCTGGCAGGATATAGATTCTTTGAAAAATGTAAAGTGTTGTTGGATCCTCTATAATTCACTGTGCGGAATGTCTTTACAAAAACCTAAAAGATCAAGAAAAGACATACTGCTCAAATCGGAGGAAACACAACATTATTTCATACTTATTCATAACAATTTAGTGTTCTGCATCTACAGTTTGGTATGATATTTCATATATAATTCTCTGCTACCAATGAAAAATCTGTTCATGTTGCAAAAATTTTAGGCCTATAAAAATCTAGAGATGTATATATATGAAACAACATTAGAGTCCACAGGTAGATAACTTCCCTAAGACTGATAAAAACACATGATCATTAAATAATAACGATAGGTGCAGAAAAAAATAGGATTACATGAACGCCACTAGGACATTGTTATAGGTAGATGAACAGTATATGGCTACTTCACTCATTTTTGACACTATATTGAAAAAGATAACCGTTGATGGTGGTAATAAATCATAGTGCGTCACATGAACAACAACTTTAAGGTCAAACTGAATTTCCAATTGAAACTTTTTTGCCATATAATAAAAAACAATGACAGGGATAGTGTTATTATAAATATTAAAATATGTATTCTAAAAAAAATGCCCTCTAATTTCCTTCCCATGAGGTCTAAGATAATTTTTTTTCTAAGGGTCATTAAATGAGTATTTTCCAGCTTAAAGCTCAATGTTAAAATGTAGCAAGCGTCAAGTAAAGTACTTCAGCACATTGCTTACTACTGTGTGGTATTGTTCAACTCCTTGTATTACACACACCTTGCATTTGCTAAACAAACTAAACATAGGCCTGTCTGAAATGCTTAAAAGGTTACTAAACCTGTTCCCCCACACACTTTATTTGTGTTTGTACGTAGACCAGCTGGGTGGCAGATCCATTCAGCACTGTTGGGTTCTTGACACCTTTATGAACACACAAGACGCCAACCACTGTACGAAAGACATTTTTGTCTGTTGTTTAACCTCTCACCTCTCCCTCACATTAGAAGCACTACAATCATTGTGTTTTATGACTTTATGTTCTTTATTGTTACTAATGTTTGGCTGCATTGGCTCCCCTTCAGCCCAGGGCAGAGAAATGAGCTGGCACTATTTATTTCTATGTAAAGTATAAAAATAATAATAATAATAATAATAATAATAATAATAATAATAATAATATGTCAAGGAAATGATCTAGCATTTGTTTGCAAGCTCTTATAGCAGCAATGTATTGATCCCCTATTATTGTACGTAAAATCGCCAATGTTAATTGGTTTTAAATGATCTGTTCTATTACTGTAACTGTAAGAATATATAATGTTATACTATTTACTGTGGCCATGGTATATTTCCCAGGATATTGTCATAGATTTATCGTAATGTCTACGTTGCTTCAATCAGTAGATTTTAAACTTCGCCTAAAATACCAATGTTTATTTTATACCAGCTAAAAAATAAAAGCTCAGTTCTAGACAGACGTAATTGCCGTACACAAGAGCCGTGTAAGACAAGTGTAGCACCTTTGTTGCTCACTATATGATAAATAGTAATTATGATATGAGCTAAACATATCGTTACTGGTTTTAATGTTTTGGTATAAAGTCTATGATTAAATGTCACTATAAAAACTGTTGTGTGTGGAATGAGCGAATTACAGAACAATTAAACATGTTTTTTGCTTTATTTGAATGATGCGGAGCAAGCAAGAACAACCTGTGGCTCTCCAATTGTTGTGGTACTTGTAGTTCCACAAGAGCTGGAGGGCCACATATTGTCCATGCCTGATGATGTACAGCTTAGTGTTGCTGATACATTGTGATGTACGTACGGATCATGGGAGGATTTAAATAGTGCATAACAATAAGCTTTCAAAAAGGAAGAATAAAGGGCCGAATGTGTCTTATTTTCATGCGTGTATAATTATCATATCCTCATTGTCCACATATTATTTTTTTACCACAGAACAACTGAATTGTACTAAATAAGTAAATGCAACTGAATAAATATTTTTCACTTTGAAAACATTTCAGCCAGTATCAAAGAGACCTAAAAACATAGAACATTTAATAATATGCCCAGAAATTTAAATTTTTATTTGTACAACGCACTACAAAAAAAAATTAAGTTTTCTGTACTCGTTTGTATGGAAGACATAACATACGTGTGAACCAAACAAAATAATAATAATAAGAAAATAGTTTTGAGAAGATACATTTTCCCAAAAAATAATGTCTGTATGATGTATTAGCACTTGTGCATTATTTATGGCACAATTAGACATCATAATATCAGTATCCCTTTTTAAAGGTTACCAGAAGTGGTAATTTGGGAGACTAGCAATAAGGCAAACCACTAATGGGGATAAAAAATAGACTAATATTATTTAAAAAATAATAATAATATGTTGTATATTATAGTTATTACAAACAATGATTATTCTGTGGACTGGAGTTATCAAAAGTGTTAAATGCAGGAAAACAGGCGCCTCTGCCGAATCAGTCATCTCCTCCTGTACACCGTACAGTACAGATCAGTGCTTATAAAGGACAATTTGTGTTTCATATATTATGATTTGGAGTCATAACCTAAACTTTTTGCACATTCGGTCGGTAGAAAACAAAACAGTCTTGTATCCAATGCCATATCTCGGTACATCCAAAGATGTACACAGGTAAACATTGAAATGTGGGTTTCTGGTTAAATTCCATAAAATCCAGGTTCCAACACTAATCCAACTTTTTAAGAGTACATACCAATATAAACCACCTGTGAAGAGATTAAACTAGAAACAAGGTAAATATTGAGACGTACAGTGGGTGCTATTATATAAATTATGTAAATCTGTATTAGGTTTCTAAACCTAAAATTTGCAGGCAAAAAAATAAGTAATTAAGTAAAATAAGTAATTCTATGAGATTTAATGTTCTTTTATTGTGATAATTTAAAATCTTTTAGCCATACTTTTAAGAGTAGAGGAAGACTGCATAATAACATCTAGCTCATATGCAACATTATAAGCAGACAATATCTGTCATTAAAATTTAGATTTCTTTTTCAATACCCTCAATAATAAAATGTATGTGACATCATGCAGTAGGAGAGTGTGCTGGCATTACCTACATGGTTCCATACATTCAGCACTGTATAGAAAAATGTCAAAAACTCCTATCAACTTCATTTACAACTAAAGCTGCATGAGAAGAGATCTATAAGCACATACTGTTAGGATTAAATATTTATTTAAAACCTCAGGGTTTTTTTCCTTTTACATACCAAGATCTCAAACCTTCATTTTAAGATGTCATTGGTTCTAAAATCAATATTTTATCTTGGATACATAATGCATCCCACCCCCCCACCCCCTCCTAAAACAGACTGGCTCTATGTGGTGAAACAAACCCACTGCCTGACTGCTGAGCAATATAAAAGTGTACTTGTTATTCATTACAATAACACTACATTGTCTGGAGTAGACTGTGTTCTGTTATTCTTCAGGTCATTAATATGTTAGCAATGCCACATATTTAAAACATGAATTATCCTGGGCAAAAGGACGAAGATTGCTATGGTTGGCACTTATTTCTGCTCACAAAAATCCAAAAGCAAGAAAAATGGAGCAAATGGTTTTCTAACATTACATGTTACATGGAACACGGTTAGGACTTGATGTGTGATCAGATAATAAATGGAAATAAAACAATTCTTATACAGTACCAAAATGTGTATATACACCCTATCAGAGCACATATAGCACCAGAGCCAAATTGGATTTTATGATTGTTGAGGAAAAATTAAAACAAAATTTCAGTGGCAGAGGCCTAGTCTGTACATGGCTTGCTAGAAACGTCAAATAATGCACCCATTATAATGATGAATTGTAATTCTATTTCAAAACAGGAAAAGAGACGCATGACCATCAAAATAGTGAAGTACGAGTTACCTATACATTATGTTACAAAAATCAACGATTAATAGGTTTTCATAGATTTCTATGAAGGGGTGGGATTTCGATACAATCCGATACATTGATGGCCCAACCTCTAGAACTAACAGAGTTGGAATACAAATAGAAAACCTGTATTATTATAAGATATATCATAAACACTACCTGTTTTGTCAATGCACAGCTTGTCAGCAAAATTGTCTGCCTCGTGGGTAATAAGTGAAAATATTTCATCTTCATTTTCCTCTATCACTCGTTCACACTACAAGAAACAAGAAAACACGTGTTGGTACAATAAAACCAGCACCACCCCAGTTTACAAGTTAATGTTGAGACTTTCCCAAGCTATAATTTGAATTCATAGATATAAAAAAAAAACATTAATATGTGTAAATGTGCACAAGCACAGCAGTTTATGTCTGTATTAAATATAACATTCTGTACCTACATTAAATTTAAAATGTAATTTGTGACTGTGCGCCATTTCCCTGCAATTTTACTTAAATAAAATTTTGCGGATTCTTGTGTCAACTATAAAAACTGTGTCCACTGACGACGTGCTTTCTGTTTAAAATTGTTACGTTGTAGAATAATAAATAGACATTTCTACAGATTTATAGAAAAATTCAAATAATTTTTTTCTAGAAAATAAAATGGATAATCTGTGCACTGCAATAATGCTTGACATCTATCCACAGTAATATTTAAATAGATTCTCAATAATTAGATATAAATATGATAAGGTTATCTTTAAGTCAATTACTAACCCAACAAAATACTTATATATGTATATTAAAAATAAACTCACCAAAAGTGCAAGTTACACAGTCAACAGAACAGAATAAAAAACACAACACCACAAACAGTGTACATTTCAACATACAAAACATGCCACAAATATATGGGCATAATATATTATGGTTCAGCCACTTATTATAAATTTAAAACAGCTGTTTTTGAAATAGTAAACTGAATTAAATTTACATTATTAAAAGAGAAAAAAAGAAAAACGCACAAACTTCGATAATTAACTTTTATTTAAGGAAAAGCTTTCATACAAAACAAATAAATAAAAAGTATAGGTGGTGTAGGTCTTACCGCATACTTTAAAGGACTGCCATCTCCAGGATTGAACTGGAAATTGGTAAAGTCTACTGAAGGGAACGGCTCGTTATCTCTTGGAGCAAACCTTATATATGACTGTTCCTTACTCTCAGGGTCTGTGTAGAGGCTGTAGTCATCCATTTTTTCACAAATCCCTTCTAAAACCTCAGTCAGATATACCTCAGACTTTACTAATGGAATCTGAAAAAAAGAAGATAAACAGTTTAGGACAAGATTATTATTACATAAGAACAAAGTATAATGGCTAAAAAAATGTTGCGATAAAACAACTGCACAAGATAAAAAGAAGAAAAAAAAGAATACACTATATAAAAATATTCTGCTTGGAAAGTACAACTAGTTACACAGCTTCCACACTCCTTGTGTGAGTAAGAGTTGTAGAAAGTCTTTGCTCAGATTAGTTGTTGTATACCATCTCCAATGCAGCTGTTATAATGCATCCCAAGGGCTTTGTGTAGAAAATAATAGCTTACAAAATGTAACTTCTCCCAGGTTCTACTGTTTCAGCTTTATTTCATAACAGCTGGTGCATGTCTTTGTCTCATTCGCTTTCCTCCTGAATTAAGCAAGAATTCAAGAAGCTTTTACACACTACCTACAGACTTAGTGAGTGTCTCAACAGCAAATACTCAAAGGGTCAAAGAGCACCCAGTACTCTTAGTAGCTGGGACAAAAAGCTCACTCCCCAGTCTAGACAGGTCAAGGTGCAAGATAGTCCTATCTCTGTTGCTTCTTCCGGAATGGGGGTGTGAAGTGAAGCCAAGTGCACAGTAAACAATACGGATGCATCTTTGGGCCTTTCGAAGGCTTTCTCTCCACCCTCTGCTGATCAAAGTAGGAAGTTTTCATGACAACCACAGTCAAAGGGGTTGAATCACAAATGAACTAGATTTCTGCAATGTTGATATATCCAGTCTCTATTGTCTCCTTTCAGACACAGTATGAACCCTTCCGGTCTCAATGACTACATTATAGATGCACTTTCACATGTGTGCTCCATTTACACAAAGGGTTTCCTTGCTTCACCACCATCTGGACACAAATCAAATAAATACAGGCAGAAGAATTAAAATCTGTGCCTAGCTTTTATTGTTTCACTCATGCTCCATTTAAAATTCAGCCTTCTGGATGCAACATTGTTTCTCAGAGTTTCAAATAAGAAAATGACAAAGGAAAACGATACTGTTTTGTAAGGCATATTTCCTCAAAATTTACAGCAGGGTTACTTTTTGAAAAACATTTTAAATATATTTGTTGTAAAATTAAATAATTTAACCATGACAAAAGTAGAAGGATGCCTTGCAGATTACTTTTAAATATTTTACATGAATATTTTTTTCTGGCTACATTTGCAAAAACTGAAATAAAAAACTATTTTATGGAAACAAAATGTTTGTGCAATGACTAAAGATCTATTAAACTTTCAGCAATTTTAGCCAATGCCTGAATGGATGACACAGCCCAGCATTCCTGCATTGTGGGTTCAGTGACATATTTTTCAAGACTAGGGGGTATATTTACTAAACTGCGGGTTTGAAAAAGTGAAGATGTTGCCTATAGCAACCAATCAGATTCTAGTTATCGTTTATTTAGTACATTCGATAAAATGACAGCTACAATCTGATTGGTTGCTATAGGCAACATCTCTACTTTTTAAAACCAGCAGTTTAGTAAATAAACCCCTTGGCCTATATGATTTTGGAAACTTAAATATTTATAAGAAAAATAAAAACAGATGCTGTGTCAAGAGGAAGGGTACACAAAAATGAGTCCTTATTAAAATAAAAAATAAAAATGGGCAGATTCATAAATTACATTAAACTTAGAAATTCATTTGATGCCATTTTAATGTGAGGGGAAAATGTTTTCCTAAATAAACCCACGACCCTATAAAACCATAACGTGATGCTACTGTTGTGTGTGCCACTCTATGTACCCCCCTATAATACATAGCTGCTATAAAAACTTAGTGCTATATATATGTAGGACTGAATGCTCAGACAGCTGATACAGAAGCTTTAGTCTAATAAAAGGCTCATGGGAGACAGACAACCCTAGATCTATTTGCACCCAGTGCAGGGAGAACGAGATGCCACCCACAATAGTACCCAGCACCTCAGAAGGGGGCATTATAGAGAGTGACAGCAAGAGTGCAGAACTCTTAATACACAGACTAAATGACACTGTCCATCCTGAGTTAGCTTACACTGTCCAAACACCAACTATGAATCAGAAAAACTACATGTAACTCTATAACTCATAGCCAGAAGACACTAGTTATAATTAAAGATTTGAAGTGTTGAAATTGATGGTACATGAGAAATGCCGAATGGTTACAAACAATAACACAGTCCATTAGCAGATTTAGGTGTGACTTTCACAACATATATGACAAATGTACTCGTAGCATCACAAATCATGTCAGTTGGCCATGTTATTATTATCCTTTCTGCTAATGCATACACTGTATGTAATGTTTAAACGCTTGTTATAAAGGTGCGATCTTTTTATACCTTTATATGTAAACTTTAACTACCTCTGTATACACTGTGTTGAAACTATCACTTTTTTTAAACAAACCTTTGCTCTTTGATAAAAAAAAATACAGATTATTTAAATTATTATTAAACAGAAGTAAATTGGTCTTCTCCACGCACACATATGGTTTCAATTCTGCTATTTTATGACAGGCTTAAGTAACCTGTAGCTTTCCAGCTGATGGGGAACTATAAGTTCCAGGAGACTGGGGTTGTAGTTCCACAGTAGCTGGACAGGAATAGTTTTAAAGTATAACTTGTACAGTCTTTCCACGTCCTTCCTGATTATTCTTGTTTGGACATGATACATAAGTGAGTACTTGAAGTGGACCTAGTCACAGTGGAAGCAGCCTTTTTGTGTGATAACGCCAATATTATGCACTTCAATGATCTAAGAACTTATAACATCACTCAGTGATTTTCTGCTGAATTCAGCTTCATTTGGGAATATAGATTCAGGTTACATAATGACCACTTCCGCTGCATTAAATGATTTAGTAAGCTCTATCAGAGAGCTTACTAAAACCTTCAATGTATGACTTCCACATAAATGTGGTAAGAGATGATATAAACTAAGTCTAGTAGATGTAAGATGCATGTGGATCCAGCAGCATTTTTCATACAGTTAAATGTCCGTAAAGAACTTGGGAAAAATACTGCACAGCTTTTAAAACAGTGTTTAGTTGATCATTATTGCAATAAAAGGAAATTTGCTATTTCTTTTTTCCTTTTGTATCATAATATTCAAAATAAATACTTTGTTTGAAAACAATACAGTCAGTATGAAAATAGTGCTTATTGTAAAGAATATGTAATTGTGTACAGATATTGGGGGGAATTCAATTGGCCGTGTTACTGTAAAAAGTAACGCGGCCTGATCACTATTACCGTTACGCTTATATACCATTATTACAGTAATAGTGGGCTTAAATACCGTTATTATGGTAGTTTCAACGCCGGCTTTTTGCTCGTAGCTCCCTGAGCAGAAAGTGGGGTTATTATTACCATAATAACGGTAATAGTTTTTTTGCGGCGGTACTTCCGAGGGAATTGAATTCCCCCCATAGTGACATAAAGGGGTGAGAACAGTGGGTAGCTGGGCCCCATAGCAAAACTTGGTCAGAGGCCCAGTGATGCCACTGTAGTCTCCAGGGCCTCCTTCTGACCAGTGCCAGGCCCCACTTACCCACGTGCCCCATAGCAGCTGCACCCACAGTAGTTATGTCACTGGTCACCAATCTATATGTAAACCTTTCCAAAAATTAAGATATTGCATATAAAGTTGCTATGTACTGTACTACAACTACTGCCCTTTAAAATCAGCCATTTTAGGCGAAGAAATTTTCACTGCAATGTCCTTATATAAGCTTATTGACAAACATTGTTTTTATTAGACAACAATTTCTCCCCATTGTGAAATCCAATTGGTTTGAAATATTAAATTAAACTGCTGTTATCTTCAGTATAATAGAACTTGCATCTAATGATTATCTAAAGGGCACCTACCTTTTCACTATATGTTGTTAATGCACTTGTAAGTATTGAGATGAATTGTATATTACTCTCTGTAATGTAATCCTGTACATTCTCAAAGTGCATGCACACTGGTGCTTTATATAAAACCAAAAATAAAACAAAACTACAAAAAACCCTTAAACATAAATATTTATTATGTACATCTTCATTGGCTCATTTATTACTTGACTGTACATATGAGTGAAATGGCAATGTTATAACTTTATTTATACTTATAGTAGTATTGTCTAACATTATTATTAATGGTTGATCCTAGTAACATTCATTTGGCTTAATCTTGCAGCAAGTACTATGCAAATCATCCATGTGACATCATTAGTTGGTAGCAGGATTTAGTTAATGATTAAACAGGTTGGGTTTCAGGTGCGAGAGTGCAGATGTTGAACTAATGACTGCAAGCCTCTAGCTCTGGTATCAAGGACACTGTATAAAGTTACTTAGGTCCAGGCTTTTACTGTGTTCGCTATACAGACATAGTAAAAGTTATTGACCACTTTTGGAAAAGCTCCTCGGTTTGAATTGTACTCCCCCATTACTGCTTCCACAGGAGTCGTACACTGCACACATCTGCAATACCTGATCTCTGATACCATCACAGAAGGAGCATCATGGTTGTCCAGCCTTTTCTGGGCTACGTTAGGGAAGGATCTGACTAATGATGCACCTGAATGGATTGTCTGCAGATCCTGTATAATAATGAATTAGAGACCTTTAGCATCTATTAATTGCCTACCAAGGCTGGGAGCACTGACTTGAAAGCAGTGGAAAAATCTTTCATTCTCTTCCTGGTAATGTTCGTTGCAATCAGGTGATGACGAAAGAGAGGGGAATTTACCCCTAAACACTCATTTAGGGGGGTATTTATTTACAGCAAAACACCTAAATTATTCCAGGAGTGTTGTTTAGCTAATTTATATCTAGGCTTTATTATATATTAATGCTCAAAGTGTGCTTAATAAACATAAATGACAGCTTTCAACTGTTAATCATTTACTTGCCCATCATTTTAACTTCTAGCTAAAGAAAGTCATGCAGTGGCTGTAGAAGCACCAAAATATATGAATAAAGGGAATGGATAGATACATTGGGGAATTTGAAGCAGTTAGTAAACTAGGTTTGTTTAATGATTTAATGTTTATATTAAACACAGTCTGCAATTAAGGGACATAAAGATATAATCACATTTCCAGAATGAAAGATAGTTACAGTATGACCTTTGATTTTCCTGAAGCCAAGTCTACACAACATTACGTATATATGAGAATTACAAATAACCGACACTAGGCAGATATATTTGGAAAACGTCACAATTAATTATGTATATATTTCCAAGGTGAAGTTTTACATGGGGGATTTACATCAGGTCAGGTGAGACTTGGGGGGAAGATTCATTCAATTTTCTTAAGCCACATTCACTTTTGGTTTGAGCCCTCAACAAATTAAACATAAAGCAAACTAGCACTAATTCTGAGTATAGTACTCAATTTCTCTTTAGAAGTGTTCTGTATGATTTAGGACATTATCTAAGGATATGAATGGATATTTCACCCTTATCTGCATTTCTGGATACATATACATAGTACAACCATTTTCGATTTACCAACAAAGAGAGACTTTCACCTGCTTTCATTTCTAATCAAAATTTGGCACCTCCAGGCGCTCAGAGATGCTGTCTGCAGAGTGGTCATGCAAAAAGCTTTCCATCCACATACAAGGATTTCATTGTATAGGGGTAAACTGCACTAACACAACCCTTGATCTGTCTTGAAGAACTTCTGGGTTACAAGTACCAGTGGATCAGGACACTGTTTCAGTGTGTTATTTATTTGTTATTACTATGTGATCTTGCTGGACAGTACTACAAAATATAAACTGGTGCCATGTAAGGAAATGCTTAACAGTTCCTAATATTTAATGCAGCTCCCATGTCAAGCATGCTCCTTCTTAAAGACTGGTATGAGCACATCACTTCTGCATTAGTACAATTATGAGCATATAACAGTATGGGAGCATACATTGAACAATGAGAAGGTTTGAGTCTCTGCACTCTCAGGATTACAATTTAAAACATTATTAGAAACAATCGGATATATATCTAATGTCAGATAATGGTAGTAAATATTTTTTTTTAAATATATATATATATATATTTATTAAAACACCAATACAGAAAAGAGGACTGCCCTTAAAAAATAAAAAAAGCAAACTCTTATACATAAATATATAAATTATGAACACAAACAATTACACAGTAAATTACCTGCATGAGGAAACTAAGCTAATTTTGTGCTAAAAGACTGCAAATTAAAATAGGTCATTGTCATTTATATTCTAAAAGTTTGTTAAAAATATATAAAAATACAGCACCTTGGATTATCTTAATTATTTAAAAGGCAATGAATGAATATGTACAAGAATCTATATATTTCAATGTCACTGATCAAATATCCTATCCATGTAAAAACACTTTTGCTTGAAGTGACAGAGAACAATGGCTATTTCGGCCAAAGAACAAACTAATACGTTTTTTGCTGCTTTTAAAAGTATAAGGATCTTGAATGGTGCTTGTCAATGAACAATTTCCTATTGTAATTATAACGGAGACAAGGCTTTCCACCCAGAACAGACTCCGAGATACCAGGCTCATTAAAATATCAATGTAGAAGGAGCCATCATTGTAGTAATAGAAATCCTTTTGACCAAAGTCAAAACCATTATCTGTATTTAGAGGATAAGAAGTTCAACATTTATTTCAGGTCAATTTCACATATTCTCTGTATATATTAAGCATTTCACTTAATTGCTATGTTTTTTACCTACTTATAAGAGAGCTGAATACATTTTCAATTTTTTTAAAAAATCAATATGAAAAATAGGAGCTTGGCTTTTATTTTGCTAAATATTATTTTAAAAAATGTGATACTCCAGTCCAACTCCAGTCTAATGGCGAAGATGACACATTTATTTACAACTAAAGCCATTGACTTTAGGTGAAAGGACCCTTCTCAGAGACGTGTGGCAGAGTCCAGTCAGCAGGGAGCTAAAACAAATACATTTTCTCCCTGGTAAACAAACCTGCTGACAGGTAAGCGAACATGAAATACTCTTCATATTATATTTTTAAATTTAGTTGAATTTGCAGCAACTAAAGTTAAAAAAAATGGTAATAAAAAAGTTAAAAAAGAAAAAGCGCTATCATTGTTTTCATTGATTCGTGCACTAAACAGACCTAATTTTTTTTTTTAAAGCTTAATATTTTTTCTGTTATTTCTCCTTACACTAAAATGATCCATGTGGTAGCGTTTTGCATTTTTTATCTTCAGTGCTCCTCAACAGACACATAAAGGTGACATAAAGGTGACAGTGATAAAGTACTAGTGTTAAAAAAGCATCTGCTGCTGTTTCTCTATGATGCCTGTGGATCAAAGAGCCAAGATATTCTGTAACAACCAATCAAATATCAGCATTTAAATGACCAGCGTATTCAAACTAATGAAAGCTCATGTCTTAGTACTGGGGATATTGTTTTCACTATATAGCAGTGATCAGTATGCAAGGCTTTACATGAGAACATTTTCATGGTCAAGGGATAGATTTACTAAGAATGGTGTTTGACGGCGGTTTTAAACCGCCACACACTGCCGAGAGTTAAGTACTCCAAAGCATTTGCTATAGGTTGTTTTAAGGCCAGGATGTTAAATGACTGGCAATGTGTGGCGGATTGAAAAGAACTAAACTGTCAGCTGTTTAGCCAAAACCACCGGTGGTGGTATGGTCAAAACTGCCATCGAAACCGCCAGAAAAAAATACAGGATGTTTTATACCAGCCTCTGATTGGCTTGATAGCTCAAGCGTGCTGGTTGAGTTATCTTGACGTTTCAAAACATAAGAGAAGGCATCACTGACTTATAAGGACAATCATTATTTATTGATGAAGGAGCAAAATTTAATTTATAATTAACTTATGGGGCAACATTTTATTTTTCATTATATTAAGGGAGCAATATTATTGTATTATTATATTAAAAGTGCACTATGTATGGCTACAGGTGCAAATGATAAATAATTATAGCCCCCTTTAGCAATCAAATCGTATTGCCCAATTAAAATAATTACATGTTCATATTTCCCCCATAATATAATACAATAATATTGCCTCCTTAATATAATGAAAAATAAAATTTTCCCCATAAATGAATTATAAATGAATTTTTTATCCTTAATCAATAAAAAATGTTTGCCCCCATAATATATATGTCGATTGTGCCTCCTCTTTTGTTCTGAATAGCAAGATAACTACAACAGCAGGCAGTTTGGCTTGCCATTCTCTCAAAACCAACTCTTTTGTGTTGGCTGTTTTGCTGGTGGTTTTTTCAGCGGTTTGTCAACAGCAGCTTAGTAAACCTGGCTGATTGTATTTTGATTCATGTTAAAAATCGGGATGGCGATTTGTAAAGTTGTACTTTGTTAAAAACTGTGGTTTTGTAGCCTTTTAATTGGCGGTTTTAAAACTGCCGGAAAACACGCCAAAAACTGGAGAATTCATCAAGCCACCCTTTAGTAAATCTAGCCCCAAGTGTGAAAGGACCATGTATTTTCCTATGTTTGCCATAGGGATCATCACATTTATTCTGTATGTATGTAACCATAGTACAGCTAAAACATGCTTCAGACTTCAAGTAATAGTGCGCAGGCCGTGTTACTTTTTACAGTAACGTGGCCAATTGAATTCACCCCTCAGGATGCTTTTCTAAACTGACCACAAGAGTTATATTAACTGCACTATCTCTGTATGTATAATAAACATATATAATTTTTACCTGAAAAATTAAACCTGTGTATTATTACTATTATTATTATTATATTTTCTAGTTAACCACATCACAAACATTTGGGATCACTATATTTTAATATGAAGTTATCAGCTCAAAACGTGCGTTGAATGAGTTTCTATGAAAAATAGCAATTAACCACCCGTTTTAGTTTCATAAAGATGTTCAACTCCTAATTAAACATAGTTAAAAGTCAATATTTAGGAGATGCAATTCAAACCTTAGATGCTGTAGGCAAGAACAGGAGGAAGATGAATACACAGTAACACTAAAGGGATGATGAGTACCATAATTAGCTATTATGTTAATTGAATCCACAGCGATTTTGTTGGGTGAGATTTCTTCATATAATATGCAAATAGCTTCTAAAGGTTTAGTTTATTAGATATTATAATTAGAAATCTTCTAATGCTGTGAATCTTAATGAGGAGTATAAAAGGTTTGATGTGAGAAATAAAGAGTAGAACATCTGGGTCCAGCCCATAAGAGATGTTTTATATAAGGTAGAGTTTTTGATACACATAAAGATATGTAAATACAGAGCAGGTGTTTCTAAACTGGAGTACAAACATGCAGTTTCAATCCTTGAAAAATGCTCTTCAATCTCCCCGTTCAAGTAATTTATTGATTCGTTCAGAGGAAGCATTTCTTGAACAGGCTGGAATTTAAGTGGATAAACTATGCTTGGCTTTCACCAACTTCAAGCTCCCCTGAGCAGCCAGTTTGATCACTGTGTCGCAAAATTACTAAATTAATTAAAAAGTGATGCTGGAGATCATTAAGAATGTGGAGACTAGAGAAACGCGTTGCCATGCGGTGTCTAAACACTATTACAGCTGTAACCCTTTTGCTGCTGGATGGGGCCTGCAATGTATTGTAGTATGAAAGGGGTTAACAAAGAAGCATTTAAACCTATTCTTCAATGCGCTGTGTATGCCGCAGATCCCTCTGGCTGGAAAATGATTAAGAAAATGTTCAATTAAAAGGAGTAATATGTTTATGTCTGCCAGATAAATGCTTGCATCGTTTCTTATTTTGTAATCGACTCACCCATGCTCTGAGTCTTAACAGTCTTAACGTTTTAATTTTAAAGTCACATCCAATTAGAGAATTACAGGCATACAACCTCTCCACAAAATTACAGATGAAATTCAGCAGGAACATTTGATTATGTGCAAAAAAAGGAAGTGGGGTTATAATTTAGTTATCATGAAGTTGTCATGAAAAGCACTTTCCTTATTTAATCAACAATAATAAAATATGCAAAATAACCAAAAGTAGATGATTTGAATAGTCTTCAAATTTCCACCTAAAGTTCCTTGCTTATTACTAGAACTTTATTAGCATAGGCGCTATGTATGGTAAGACTTAATAGGTGTATGAACAGATTTCAAAAGCAGA